>NW_023254932.1:0-2238 GCF_002007445.2 Ailuropoda melanoleuca | reverse complement strand
TTTTTTTTTTAACCACGTGTAAATGACCAACAGGACATAGGTATCTGGATATACGTGCAGGCAACAAATACATGTGTATGTAGTAGACTTTTGTCCTTTGTTTATTTGTATAAATGTAATGATGTACCTGCATTTTCTTCAGATTTGCTCAGGGCTTGAAATGAACATGAAATTTCTCGTACATAACCAGATATACACAGCATGGATTTGTAGTGATGGTGGCAGAATATGCAATCTCACAGTGTGCCACTTTGGCATAAAGACTATTGAGTTGAAGGCAGTTAAGCAGAAGCCTACACAAGCAAAGCTCCAAGCCCTCTCCCCATTTGCCTAAAAGTCGGCATAAATTTTAAAAGATGTCCTCTATATCTACCAGGAAGGAGAAAAGTTACTCCCTGGAGAAAACATTAGTCTCTTAGCCTGGAGAGGGCACTAGAGAAATCTACAGAACGGATTTTACTGACTAACCCTTATCTACCATGAGTTTCCCATATATTTGCCTTCTCACAATTTATTGCCCTGGAGACTCAAGGTGCTTTTCTATTATCATGTAATTACTCTAAAAGTTTATTGCTCCTCTGCTAAAATACTGTGTAAAGTCAAGTTGTAACCAAGCCTTTGTGCTGCTCAACTCTGGGGACTCCCATGTGTCATAGGGAGGATACACAGGCTAATAAATTTCTGTTTGTTTACTCTTGTTCATCTATCTATTGTTACAGTGGCCTCAGCAAGAACTTAGAATAGTAAAAGAAAATTATTTTTCCCTTCTGATAGTGGGCAAATGATGCCTGTCATGGAACAATAAAGCGGAAAACTTAATATTGACAATTTACAAAACTATTTACAATTGAAAGAAGTTTAAACAAGTAGTGTCAAAAAATAATGTAAGTTTGTAACATTCCTAAGCCTGATGTTACGATGGACTTAGTTGCTCCATCCCCAAATGAGAGAACCAGGTTTCCAAGAAGAGGCACTTCTTGGGGCATCTGGGTGGCTCAGTTGGTTAGCGTCTGCTTTCAGCTCAGGTCATGATCTCGGGGTCCTGGGATCGAGCCCCACCATGGGGCTCCCGCTCCAAGGGGAGCCTGCTCCTCCCTCGCCTTCTGCCTGCCCCTCCCCTTGCTGGTGCTCTCTCTTTCAAATAAATACAATAAAATCATAAAATCTTAAAAAAGAAAAGAAAAGAAAAAACAGGCACTTCTTGAACTACATCGCCTCGTGCACTTTGCTAAGGACCTGCTACGGGACCAGTGCTGCTTCCTGGCCTTCCCGGGGCTGCTGCAAGTGGTATCCGTGACGCCTAGGTGGGTGGGGATGTGCTGGGTCACAGTGACTCCTAGGTACCTGACTGATGCATTTATTTAAATATGTCCTCATTTAGAAAAATAAATCCCATGTTTTTACAAAGTAAGGTGTGCAGAAACAGGTAGTGTAGTGTAGAGAGGAAAGGAAGACAACCACTCATGCCACCAGAGATGAAGAGTGTTGATTTGGAGTATGTGTCCTCCATCCGTTTTGTTCCTTAAAAGGGGGTGGAGAAAGAGCTGGAAATAAAGATCCTTTAAAAACAACAGTCTAGGGGCACCTGGGTGGTGCAGTTGATTCAGCGTCTGACTCTTGGTTTCGGTTTAGGTTATGATCTCAGGGGTGTGAGATTGAGCCCTGCCATCAGGCTCTGTGCTCAGTGCAGAGTCTGCTTAAGATTCTCTCTTCCTCTGCCCCTCTCCCTTGCTCTCTCTTTCTCTATCTCACAAATGAATAAATAAATCTTAGGAAAAAACCAAAATAAAAGCGACAGTCTAAGGAGCTTCCTAGACTCATTGGTAACTTGCAGCTATTTTGTTTCTAAACAATTGACTATGAAGGGTTTTTTGTTGTTGTTGTTGACTCTTCAATTCCATTGGTAAGTGTAATCATTTTTTTTCTTACTTGATTATTTTTAAGAAAAAAACACTTAACAAATGCTGAAGTGTTTCAAAGGAGAACTAAAGTAACCCCTGCCCAGATCAACCCCCCAGTGTAATCACCCTTCAAAGAAACTCTTTAAAAGAAATACATAATGTTTTGGGGCGCCTGGGTGGCTCAGTCATTAAGCATCTGCGTTCGGCTCAGGGCGTGATCCCAGGGTCATGGGATTGAGCCCCGCATTGGGCTCTCTGCTCCGCTGGGAGCCTGCTTCTTCCTCTCCCACTCCTCCCCCTGCTTGTGTTCCCTCTCTCGCTGGCTGTCTCTCTCTCT
>NW_023254931.1:0-2237 GCF_002007445.2 Ailuropoda melanoleuca | reverse complement strand
ATAGCGAAGGAGCCTGATGTGGGGCTCGATCCCACAATGCCGGGATCACGCCCTGAGCCGAAGGCAGACGCCTAACCTCTGTGCCACCCAGGTGCCCCTGGAGTATCTTTTTATTTATCTGCGACTTCTTGGAACTTCTCTCATAAATATCTTATAGTTTTTGGTGTACCAGTCTTTTACTTCCTTGGTTAAATTTATTTCTAGGTGTTTTAGTCTTTTTGATTCAGTTGTAAATGGGATTGTCTTCTTAATTTCTCTTTGTCATAGTTTGATTTCAGTTTATAGAAATAATATTTTCATGATGATTTAGTGTCCTGCAACTTTACTGAATTTGTTTATTAATTTTAACAGTTTTTTAGTGAATTCTCTAGGGTTTTTTAAATATAAAATATCACATAATCCGCAAGTAGTGACATTTTTATTTATTTCTTTCCAGTTTGATGCTCTTTATTTCTTTTTCTTGTGTAGTTGTTCTCGCCTAGATTCCAATTCTATGTTGAATAAAAGTGGCAAGGGTGATCATTTTTGTCTTGCTCCTGATCTTAGAGGAAAAGCTTTCAACTTTTCACCATTGGGTATGGTATAAGCTGTTGGGGTGGTCGTATATGGCCTTTATTATGTTAAAGTACATCCCCTGTATAACTACTTTGTTGAGAGTTTGAATAGATGGATGATGACTAATTAACTCCACTTCTAACTGTACACTAGTGAAAAATGCTAATTTTGCAAAAGACAAATTCAACACATGATAGTTTTACAAGCAGATTATGAAACAGTTCTACAGCCCAGCTGGGTTTTTTTTTTCTGGAATAAACAGATGTGGGTAGAAATGGTTGAGATGTATGGATTCTCAAAAGTGGCTTTGTTGATCCCAAATCTACATTGCCTACATTCATTTAACAAATACTAATTAGGCCCCATTATATGCCAGACACAGCGAGCTCAAAGTGACTCCTAATCTGCAAACGCTGTGGTCCAAACAGATTTCTTCATCTAGTTCAAGACCGATTATCTCCAATTAGTCCAAGGCACCTGGATCCGCCCAAGCAGGAGTGACTAACTCCTGCTCACAAAACATCACCCCTGGTCTGCTCGCAGAAATCTGTCCTTGAGACCTGAAAGTCCACCATTAAAGGAGAACCAGCACACTAGCTGGAGGAACACTTAGGATGTGGAGGCAGACCAATAGGTGAGGACACAGTTTCTGTTCGGCCACTGGCTTGACTGAGAAATCCTGGGGAACGTACCTAATGCCCTGTGAGCCTGAGATTCGTGATCTGAAAAGGAACTGTGGATACAATTGTCATCAGATTTCTGTGAGGAGGTCAAAGAACTCTAGCGAGTCTGCCCAACACTGAGCAAATGTTGGTTGCTACTGGGCAAGTGTTGGTTTACTTCTCACCCTGTCCTTTACCCACCACAGCAGGGATGCTGTTGCCATGTACTCAACGGCATAGCAATGATGTAGGCAGAATTCCAAACTGACACAGGAAGTAGCCATGTGAACACACATGATGTCATAAAGGATACTCCCGACCGTTTCTTCGTGGGAGGATCCGTTAATACCGTGGTAGAGACAGGGGGAACCCAGGCAGCCTGGGTGAGAGGCACCAGCTGATTTCTGACGCTCCTGTTGTTGCCTTTGATTTTGGCAGAACGACGGTGAGGCAGGGATCGTGCCGAGATGCAACCCTTCAGTAAGTGGATATGCGTGTGTGCACACACATGTGTGTGCGTGGTCTCTCTGGCTGTTTAATCTGATGCCCACTCGCCTGTGAGATTCCCAAGACAAGGCTATGCTTGAGATTGCTCCTGACTGAATCACCTTGATGAGGGAGGCCTCTGGCCCTGTTTAGGCACCCAACTTAGCTGGTCGGTCTGAGGATTGCCGTAGCTGTTAGCTGGCTCACTTTTAACACTTTCCCCTTGACAACGTTATTTCTGAAGTAATGTCAGTTCTCAAAAATGACTCTGATGCCCCCATACACCGTACATTGACCATGGGCCGTTATCCCTCCTTTTAATATTTGAGTTTTTCCTTTAATATTCATCAAGCTAGATCATCTCCTGGACCGTCAAACTTCAGCAAATTTTAAAAGAATTGAAATCGCACAGAGCACATTCTCTGACCATAACGGACCCAAATTGGAAATCAATAATAGAAAGAAAAGAGAAGAATCCCTACACACTTAGAAATAGTAGTTGCTATATCATTCCAGTTTGTCATTCAAATCTTT
>NW_023254930.1:0-2227 GCF_002007445.2 Ailuropoda melanoleuca | reverse complement strand
TCCTCTCCCACTCCCCCTGCTTGTGTTCCCTCTCTTGCTGGCTGTCTCTATCTCTGTCAAATAAATAAAACCTTTAAAAAAATTGCAAAATAAAAAAAAAATCCCCAAAGAGGTTCACATTGAAAAAAAAAAAAGTAACAATTTGTGGTGATGGATGTTAACTAAACTTATTGTGGTAATCATTTCACAATATATAATATCAAATCATTATGTTGTTCACCTAAAACTAGAATAGTGTATGTTGATTATGTCTCAAGAAAAATCAAACAGATATATAAAATCCTGCTAGATATTGGCCCAATTTCTTAGTGTATTCGAAGAACTAACTTGAAAAATTTCTTGTTGTATTACACTATTTTTCTGAAAAATTTTTCACTAAATTCAACTTGTCCCTATTTCCTCTACTTTAGAGTGGTTGATCATTATTTTCTGTGTTTGGTTTTGTTTTTGATGCCCAATGGAGTAGGTCTTTTATAATGTTTTGAGTTTCTTAACTCATATAACAAATATTTATCAAACACATAATGAATGTATGCCAGTCCCTATGTTAAGCATCAAGGAAATGGTAAAAATGACAGATATGGTTTTTATCTTCAAGTATGTAATAATCCAGGAAGAGAGAGACAGAATAGACATATTTATAAATAGCATGCACATGTTCTGTGAACTGTAATACTGGGAGAACACGGCTATGCTTTGAAGGCTAGGAGAGCATTCCCACTAGAAGTGGTGTTCATGAGTTGGTCTGGTGAAGGCTCAACGTGGAGGGGGCCATAGAAGGCTTTTCAAGCAGAGGAAGTACTAAACTGCATAACATGTTTATTTGAAACACATCTTTCCAATTTAATAATGATACTACAAATGTCGTTTTCCTCTCTCAGAATAGATCAGGTGGCATTTTATTTTATATTAAGTTTAGAAAGTCCCTTTTTTGTCCTCCATGACTTTAATAAAATGAAGTTGATTACAGTGAAATATGTGTGTGGCATTTGGAAAAAAAAAAGTGAGATGGGCAGAACAGATAAACCGTCCCATGTTTATGAGAAATTAGGAACCCTTTCCCAGCCATAATAGTCTGGGCTTCACCACACCGTCATCCAAAATGCATATCAAGGATTTGCAGACTCCTTTCCTTGAATAACCTCTCCCAGGACCTTGTAAGTGAGCCTTTCGGATGATATTTGACAAGCCCTCCGACCTTTTATTTGTGCCCTGGTGAAAATCTCAGAAAGGTATTGAATGCTCCCTTCAGGTCCCTCATGATGGCGCAGATATCTGCTGGACCAAATATCATGAGTTAACACAGCTGCATCCTGGGAAGCCTCTTCCTTCAGATCTGGCTGCCTCTGAGACAACGTAGCACCTGAGCAGCCCTGCCCATGTGACTTGCTGGGGTCAGCTCCTCATTTCTCCTTCTCCAGAGGTTCACTCCTCTGTGGCATGGATGTTGTGCCTGTGTCTATGAGCTTGGAGCAGCTTTGGAATGGCTCTCTCTGTCTCTCATAGCACATAGGAAAGTGAATACAAACACAGGGAGTTAAGTGGGAGGTGCGGGACTGCCTGCTCAGTGACCTCTGGGTTTGACTGAAAGAAGTACACAGAAGTTACCATTGCTGCAAGGAGTCAACCCAGCAGTGAGGAGAGCAACAGGACAGTACAGAAAATGACCAGCACCCTGTCATGGCAGGAGTGACAGCTGTGGCCCTGATCAAGAAATGGAAGGTTCAGGATATCCCCGTTATTTTTAATTTAAAGGGCATATTTGTTTTGATTCTACGGAGAACTTTGGGGTGAGAAGGAAGTTAAATTTTTTAACATTTCTAAAATTTCTCAATAGATACCTTGGCTCTGGGTAAATGGTGGCATCAAAGCCAGGTCACACCTGAGTTACTGCAGAAATGTCTCTGCCATGGGAGAATTCATAAGTAAGTCTCCTAAACTGGGGATGGATTCCATCCGAGCATACAAGTCTTCTTGAGCATTTTTAGCACCTGCATCTACCTGTTAAGTTATGTCATTAAGGGGCACCTGGGTGTCTCAGTCGGTAAAGCATCCAACTCTTGGTTTCGGCTCAGGTCATAATCTCAGGGTTGTGAGATCAAGCCCCATGTTGGGCTCTTTGCTCAGGGCAAAGTCCCCTTAATACTCTCTCTGTCCTTCTCCCTTTGCCCCTACCCCCACTCCCACTAAAAAAAAAAAAAAAAAAAAAAAAAAAAAAAAAAAAATT
>NW_023254929.1:0-2217 GCF_002007445.2 Ailuropoda melanoleuca | reverse complement strand
CCACAAGGTTATCTTGGGCTTCCTCACAGTACTGCAGGAAAAAAAAAAAAAAAAAACAACCTAAATTCTTTACACAGAAAAGTCATTAAGAAAAAAATACATACACCTGCTGCAAAAATTCAGTTTTTTTTCAAACAGAAAAAAGGAAAGACCTAAATATGTCATTGTCATGGATTGTAATGGTGGCAGAAAATTCTATAGAACAATGACCGGATCATTCATCTTGAAAGTTATAGAATGCATTTCTGTTGTTTGGTGAAAGCGCGATGCAGTCAAGATCTAATTATATTTGCTGAGAAAGAAGGAAGGAAAGAAAGAAAGAAAAAGAGAGGGCAGGGAGGGAGGGAGGGAGGGGGAGGGATGGAAAAAAAGAAAACAAATGATGTTGTTTAAGGTAATAGAAAGAGAGAGGAATGGAAACCTCAGGGTTGTGACAAGGATTGCAAACTCTGTGGTAGCCACTATTGATGACAGCAATAGTCATAGAAGAAATTATATCGAGGAAAAATATATTGGTTATCTCATGTTCAAAACTGTGGGAAGATTTAACATACAGATTAAAAAGTATTTGGATGAGGTTTTTATGTTTCACACTCTGAAAACGTCTAACAGGTTTCCTCAAATTTGTCTACCTGAGGTTAAGAAGAAAGAAAGGGTCACGATTGGGCAACACAAAAACAGCAACTGACTTAAAGGAATCGTGGAAAACAGTAAAATTGCTGAATCACAATGGAGGGCATGTGGGTGTTTGTTGTACTATTCTTTCAACTTTTCTGTATGTTTGAAACTTTTCAAAATATTAAAAGTTCAGGATCCATCCCCATATCTCCCAACTGAGGCTGAGGCTTCTCTACTTCTAGGTCAAGTATCCAGGGATGGAACAGACGCTTAACATCTTCATTTCCCTTCCCTACTGTCCCTCATTTCAAGCAACCTCTCTCTAGTCCTGGGCACTAAGAAGGCATCCCTATGAAGCACGTACTGATGCTACAGAAAGAAAACTCTACCCAGATTCCGCCTGCCCATAGTTGATGGGCAAATGAAACTCTTCACTCTGGGACCTTCTTTACACGTGTTTGTGCTTAAACTAATCTATTTGGGCTCAATTCACAAAAATACTTCATGAGGAGTTAGATAGCGTTTTTATGTCAATGAAAACCCAACTGGGACTGTGTGAAAACAAATCATAACAGGAAGTCAAGTTCTCTGATGGTTTTTCCTTCCCAGGAAAAAATTATAAGATTGAATTTATACTGGAGGATGTTGTCCGGACAGAATCCGGGACTCTGAGCCTTGAAGCACAGTCTCTGTCTAGTGGTGGTGGCACCAGTGGTGGCAGTGGTGGCAGTGACAGCAGCGGCGGCAGAGCATCCACAGTGGGCACGGCTGCCCAGATGATGATTCTAGTGATTAGCGGCCTGATGGGAAGAGCGCTGCTCTTGGAAGTATTTATCGCCACAGTTTTGATTTTGAACATAAATCTAGGTAAGCATAGTTAATTTTTTATGTAATGTATGTCTCCACATACTGAGGTCCCAGTAAATGTTTACTGAACAGAGACCACTGTGCGTGGCACCCTGGGAACACAGAGACATGGTCTCGGCCATTGAGAAAGCAGTCGCTTGAGTGGTAGGGAGCAGATGACCCTACAGGAAATGTCATTCACATCACACAGTGGCACATGAGAACGTGGGGAATGGGAAGGTAATGTTGGACCCTTTTTCAGTCACAAGGAGCAGATGCTCAGCTTGAATTGGTTTAGGTGGTAAAGTGAATCTCACTTGGCTGGGAAGCCCAGTTGTAGTGTGATTTCTGCTATAGCTAGACCTACGGACTCACATGATATGATCTAAAACTTGTGTTTCTCCATCTCTTGGCTCCATGCTCCTTGTGGTAGATTCACTCGCAGGCAGACTCTCTACGCACCAACCCCCACCTCAGACCTCTAGGCAAGGGTACCATCTGTGTCTTCATGTACATTCGACCAGCCCAGCAGCCAATGCACGAAGAGCAAACCTCTTTCTCCACTCTTTGAGCAAAATCCCAAAGCAATATCATTGACCTAGCTTGGGTCACATGTCCATCCTCGGGCCAATCACTGGGGCTGCAGATACTGGGTTCTTTTTTTTTTTTTTTTGATGTAAACTTCGATGATTCATTAGTTGCGTATAACACCCAGTGCACCATGCAATATGTGCCCTCCCCACCACCCATCAC
>NW_023254928.1:0-2213 GCF_002007445.2 Ailuropoda melanoleuca | reverse complement strand
GAAACTCAGCCCTCAGTACCAGCATGGGTGCTTTGTGCCCGTCTGACTTCTCAGCACCTCACAGGCCTATCTGCTGAGTTCTCCTGATATCGGGACACCCTCAGTTTGAGTTGACGGTCCTGACTTGTATTCGAGATGTTCAAGGTTACCAGTGGGAATAACCTAGAGGGGGCAGTTGATGGGGGTCGGTTGTTTAATTTGGCATTCTACTAATTGAAGTTATTAACATGGGGCTTGAATAAATTTCCGGGCTAGAAATAGGAGAGGCTGAATCACTCAGCTCCAAAGAGGAGGGACACGTGCTCCTTCTGGCCAAATGGCTCTCTCAGGTGACTGAAAGCCTAGCGCAAGTGTCTGACGATATTCCTCAAGCCCTGTAGCGGTCCCATAGGAATGTCCCATCTCGTGAGGTAATGAACGACTGACTCGTCCAGGGACCCACACATAAGCATCGATCATCTCTGTGAGGGCTCTGAGCCCCCCCAGAGCTCTGAGACCCCACTGGGAGAAACCAAGACCCAGAAGGGACTGTATCACGGGCATTCGGCAGTGACACTCACAAGCAGCACCCTCTCGAGCCACCAAAATTAATATCCTAGGATCTTACTCAAGCCTTACTCTAAAAACAAAACCAAAACTAAAAGAAATGGGGACCTGGGCTTCAAAGGATGGAACGACCCCTGCAGTACCAACAACCACCCACAGGAAACCCTGCCCGGCTGTGTGTCCAGTACACGGGAGCCCAGACTTGCAAGTGCCTGCTTAAATGGGAAAATTTCAGGGTAGCCTGAGTCTCAGATGGCCCGCATGCGTTCTTTTCAGACACGTTGCCTGAATTTGTTGCTTCGGCACACAGTTAGAGAAAGCCAGCTGCAAGCCTAAGTAACCAGAAACTAGCAAGCCCTTTGGGTCAGCCAATGAAGCCCTGGCCTTTGGCCAGGAACCTACGATCACAGAGCTACTCTGGCTTCGTCTAGTTTGTTTGTTGCTGCAGCTTTTGGTATCTTTGCACAAAACCGGCCATGTTCTAATTGGAAATGGAAAACAACCAATTAATGGTTCCATACATTATAATGCTGTCTTACAATTAGATTTGTGTCAATAAAAGGGGGATATTTGGCAATTGGGTCTTTAATGTCCTCTCCACAAATATTAATGAAACATAGGCTAAATTTTGTTTGCGTCCTGTCTGTGTGTATGTGTCCATCTGTGTTACAAACATGAGATAATTTCTCTACCTCCAGGTGGTATTGGTAAAATTAATTTGTAAAAGAACTCCATTTAATCGGTGGAAAGGCAAGTGCTTGTAAAACCTGGGCATTCTAAAACTCGGGAGGATAAAAGCTAATCCAAAGGTTTTTCAAGGTCACATGATCTGAGCTAACATTCCCTACATTCCGACTTTTCTGTTACTCCATACTAAAGATGCATCACAGGAAGGGACCTGCTTGATGGCCCAAAGAGATGAAGATGAGCACAATTGTAGGCACTTGGTCCCCTTCCCAATGGTCGGAGCAACGAGGAAGAGGAGGAGGAAGGCAGACAGACACCAGAACTCCTAAATCCACCCCTGCTCTCTATGCGCAAACACCAGAACTGGTGCTCAACCCACTGCCGGCTCCTCTGCCTCTTCCGAGGGCTCAAAGGCAACCAGACCGGAGATGGAGATTTGAAAAATTGTGAGTCCAAAATTTTAAATCTGCCTCCAGCCTTGCCAGGGGCACCCCTGCCGCCTTTGCCTCTGCTTCCTCCTCTTCCCACACCACCTCCTGGGCTGCTCACACAGCCAGCTCATGTATCATTTTGGGGGCCTTGAGGCGCCATCAGCTCCTGCTCCCCCGACCCTCACTATCAAGGAGCAAAAAGCACCCCAAGCTATTGGGCCACCTCCTTATGTGGTTCAAACTGAAGCACCTCCCAAGTCAACAGGAAGGGGTCCAAGGGCTCGCCTGGACTTAAACCACTCTCTTGAGATCTCCCCATGGGAGCCCAAATCAAATGAACCAGTGGGGAACAGGTTGATTTTTTTTAGTGGCTACCGGTGCAACAATTGGGTATTAAGCTAATCTAACGTTGTTGATTTGATTAAAATACACTTCTCTCTACTGTTATCAACTCCAAATATAATACAGATAACCAACTTTTGTTCTACCTGAATTTGCCGGTTAAGTTCATGTTATCTCTGTTGCCACTTGTCAGCAGAGGGGACTTAA
>NW_023254927.1:0-2213 GCF_002007445.2 Ailuropoda melanoleuca | reverse complement strand
GGTTTGTGGAGGGGGTGGCGGTGATGGCTATGGGCTGTAATATCCAGGGAAACAGAACTGAACTTGGGAGCTGTGCACTGAATCCGGAAGTGGGGAACAGAGAGGGAACTCCAGGCAGGGACGGAAGGCAGGAGAGGCTTTGTGGCTAGAATGCATTAATTGCCTTGGGACTGAGGTTCCCTCCCAGGCGGGGCAAGAGTGGTGGTGTCTTTGCTACCTGTGGCATGGCTGTTGCCTATCTTGAGTGTCGGACCCCTCTTCCTTTGGCTCACACCCCTGCGCTGGGGCCTGCCTGCCCCTGGGGCCTTGTGTCATGAGCCAGGCAGGTGTTACATTCTTCCATCCAGCATGCCAGCAAACTGAAGGCTCCTTTGATGCCTAGAGACCCCCTCCCCAGGTAGCCAGATTTTCCTGACCATCTGTTCCATTTCTTCTCTGCTGAGGATCTGTGGGCCACTCCATCCTTTGCTCTGGGGTGGACGGGTGTTACCCCCTCTAGTCCTGGGCTCCTTCCTTACGAGTTTGTAGGTATCTGTTTCCTCCTTCAGTCTGTAAGTCCCTGGAGAGCAGGGTTAGGGTTGGATTTGTATCTTTTATCGTATCTGTACCTTTAATGTAACTCATAAATAAATTCACTTAGTAACAGTGTGTTGATTTGAGGGAATTGTTGAATTAATTCCTCATTGGATGCTGCTCTGGGAGGCAGAGAGGGGCCTAAAAAAGCGCTCCATTTGACTATGCAGAAACCGTGGGCTCTCCTCGGAAGTGGCGCACTTTCCAGGGAGAGGGCAACGATGTTCAGCATGTACTATGGACCAGGCCGTGTGCCAGGTGTTTCTCAGACCTCACTGTATTTATTCCTCAGAACAATCCTGTAAGGTAGGTCCATTAGAATTGCTATATTTATGCTCATGCCAAGTGCTCCCAACCCCTTAGATTAGATCGATTTAAGCTCTGTGAGCAGAGCCTTCACAGCCCTCTGGTCTCAGCTTAAGTGCCACCGCCTTGGAGAAGCCTCCCCTGACTCCCTTCTGTCCAGACACCTCCTTCCTGCCCTTGTCCCCCATCACAGTCCACAGCTATCTTTCCTTCGAGGACTTATTATTTTTTTATTATTTATTTATTTATCTGAGAGAGAGTGAGAGAGAGAGAGCATGAGTGGGGAGAGGCAGACGGAGAGAGAGAAGCAGGCTCCCAACTGAGTGCAGAGCCCGATGAGGGGCTCGATCCCAGGACCCGGGAATCATGACCCGAGCTGAAGGCAGATGCTCAACCGACTGAGCCACTCAGGGGCCCCCTGCAAGTATTTATTGTAAGCCATGATTATCTTATTGATTTTTTTCCCTAAGTTTTCCACCAGCCATCCCCCTGAATGGTAGCTCCACAAAGGCAGTGGGCCTGGCTGTGTGGTCCACCATTGAATGTCCAGTGCTTAGCAAAGTACCTGGTGTGCAGTCGGCACACATCACAGGTTTACTGAATGAGTAGCTCGGACGTCATCATTTTGCATCTTATTTCGTGCCTGTGAAATTGTAAGGGCTCAGTACATTTCAACGCTTCAGGAAGATGTTTTAGTATTTCCCTCCTTTTGTCTGATTCTTCTAAATTAAAAAAGAGATTTTCACAGTGGTTCTTTCCATAAAAGTTCCATGAAAATGATTATTTTTTTATTTAAAAAAAGAAACTTATGTAGCGTCTATGATATACCAGTCAACGTTCTGAGTGCCTTACAAATATTAACTAGTTTAATCTTCATAAGGACCCTCTGAGGTCAGTACTATTATTGTCTTCATTTGGCAGAAGAGCAAACTGAGGAGAGAGAAGTCAAGTAATTTTCCCAAGGTCACATAGCCAATAGATGGCAGGGCTAGAATTTAAAGCCAGACAGGCTGGCTCCCTAGTTCGTGCTCTTAACTGTTCCGCTATGTTTCTCTTTACTCCACTGAGAAGTGGATAGAGAAGGGATAACAGAGGATTGTCATTGATTGAACTCCGCTAGATTCCAGCTACTTTGCCAGATTATCCCAATTCAGCCTCCAGACTGGACATTATCTCAATTTTGGAGATTGAAAAATTGTGACTCAAAGAAGGTCGGTAACTTGCCTAAGGTTTTCTAGACAGTGGTGGAGCTGGGATTCAAACTCTGATCTATTTGATGGTGAGGTCCAAGTGTTTCCCCTTGGCCATGCTAATGGCAGCTAGTAAAAGCAGGC
>NW_023254926.1:0-1541 GCF_002007445.2 Ailuropoda melanoleuca | reverse complement strand
AGCGCATCGAGGGGGCTGGACTTGACTGTGGCCGCGTCCCACACTGGGATGTACGGACTTACCATTCACGCACGGTTTGCGTGACAGAAGCAGCTGTGTACTCGCAAGGACAGCTCTTCGAAATACCTCGCTAAGGGAAAACGTNGGGAAAACGCACACTGCGGAAGCATGTGTCTAGCGACGGCCCCACTGGGGCGCCTGGGGGTGCAGTCACTTGGGTGTCCGACTCTTGGTTTTGGCTGGGGTTGTGGTCTCAGGGTCGTGAGATGGAGCCCCGCGTGAGGTTCCATCCTCAGCGTGGGGTCTGCTTGGATTCTCTCTCCCTCTCCCTCTGCCCCTCCTGTCCCCCCCGCCCGCCTGTGCTCGCTGTCCCTCTAAAAAAAACAAAGAAATGGCTTCATTTCAGTGAAAATTAGGGCAAACATGTAATACATGTTTATATACGTATAAACACAATATATACAAATATATAAAACACGTTTGCACATGAACAGAGAATTTCTGAGTGCAGGAAATGGTTAACAGTTGTTACCTCTGGGAAGCAGGACTTTCCCTCCGTGCCGGCATCTTCTCGTCCACGGTTTAATTTTTTGCCAGAAACATGTGATGCTCTTAAAAGGTAAATGATTATTGAATCGAGAAGGGGGGGGAAGCAGGACAGAGGCAGGTCACGACGCCTCTGAGGGAGGTGAGTGGCGCCTGGCCCTGGGCTGAGCCGGACTTTGGGGAGCAGGGCGAAGGTGGGAAGGCCATCGGAGGGCTTTGCGGGTAAGCAGCCCAGCCCCCCGTGGCTCTTCCAAGCCCCGAGCTCTGCCCCGCATCGGCAGTTCCTAAACTTCTTGGTCTCAGGACCAAAAAGGTCTCCGCCCTTTGCCCTTAGAAACGGTGGAGGGAGGCAATTACTGGGTCATGGAGTTTCAGCTTGGGAAGCTGAAGAGATTTCTGGAGACAGACACTGGAGGGAGATGGCGGAGGCAGACAAGAAGCTACTTAACACCACTGAACTGTGTTCCCTTAAGAATGGTTCAAATTGTCAATAATGTCACGTGTATTTTCCTACAACAGCAAACAAACACGAAAAACGTACCCGAATANTACTGATGACCCGGATGAGGTTCTGTTCACACAGTTTGCATCCACTGATATTTACCATGTTAGGAATTAAAAGGGAGAAATTTAAAACTACTTATTAATTCATGTCATAAACACTATATATTAACAAAGATTTTTATGAAAAGCGACTGTGGGTATTAAGGAGGGCACGTATCGCATGGTGCACTGGGTGTTACAAGCAAACAATGAATCCTGGAACGCGACATCAAAAACTAAGGATGTACTGTATGGTCACTAACAGAACAAAAAATTAAAAAAAAAGAAAAGCGACCGTATTTTCCAAACAAACAGAATTTAGAGGATGTTGCTTTTAGCAGTCTGCAAATTGTGTATAAATGACCCATTAAACTCTAAACGTGGAAGGGAAGTCGCAAACTATAGCAGGAGCATGGTTAGGCTAAGCTGGACACAATGCCAACACGCATCTG
>NW_023254925.1:0-6787 GCF_002007445.2 Ailuropoda melanoleuca | reverse complement strand
AGGGGGAGTGGGAGAGGGAGAAGCAGGCTTCCCGCTGAGCAGGGAGCCTGATGCAGGGCTTGATCCCAGGACCCTGGGATCATGACCTGAGCCGAAAGCAGATGCTTAACGACTGAGCTACCCAGGCGCCCCAGAAATAATTTTTCTCATATCGATGGCTATTTGCTAAGAGAATCTGAAGTGCCATCAAAATGATCGGAGAGAAAGAAAATACTTTTCAGTAGCATATTACGATTACATTTATTTAAAATTTTTTGTTAGTATTGATTTATTTAATATTTGTTGGTAACAGTTTTTGAACACTTGCTTACCCCCAAAAAAGCAAATTAACTGTAGAGTAATTCAGACACAGCAAAAGGACAGAGAAGTAGTATAACTAGAGCTTGTCTTTTCTTGACTCTCTGTGGGATAGTTTTGATAATTTCTCTGTTCTTCTCTGCCTTAGATTCCAATGCCTCCCCGTGTCTAGACATTAAACATTTTAGGGGAAGTTTGGGTTTGGAATTGCAGAGACTCAAATGTTGTCGTAGCCAGCCCAAAGTACAGATCAGTAGAGCCTGTGGGGTNGCCCGTGGGGCTTTTTAAAGAAAACACAGATGCTCACATCCTCCTCTAGACTCACTGAGTCAGAATCTCCTGGGATAGGTCCTGTGTTATAAGGACCAGGCATGTGCGCCATCTGTATACATTTCATCACAGGTTTTCTTTTGCAGTGGGCTTTACTTCATCGGAACAACATGCAACAAGATTCTGAGAATCTATACGTTAATGTTTTAAGAGATTTTCCAGGGCTCTGTCCTTCCAGTTTTGTGATTTCGTGATCTGCATCTTCACTGCAATGTATTAAACCCTTAAATCTTTTCAGAAAGTCATGTTATTAATCACATAGGGATTCCTTGCATGAGTCATGGGCAAATCACTTTCTGCCTCAATTCACTCTTTGGAACGGGGATAAGAATGGTAAGGATGTAAGGATTAAGTGAGAAATAGATCCAAGGGAGTCATCACAGGATCTGACCCAGAGTGAATCCTTCCATAAATTATACCAGTTTCGATTTTCCTGTATTTTTTTTCTTTACAGATTTTATTTATTCATTTATGTTAGAGAGGGAGTGCACACCCCTGGGTTGGGGGGCAGAGGAGGAGGGAAAGGGGGGGGAAAGAATCTCAAGCAGAATCCACACTGAGTGTGGAGCCTGACGTGGGGTTGGATCTCATGACCCTCAGGTCATGACCTGAGCCGAAATGGAGAGTTGGACACTCAACCGACTGGGCCCCCCATGCGCCCCTTGATTTCCCTCCATCTGAATATTATTTGGTTGAGGTTACTTTGTCCTAGCTGTGGGTTAGGCTGGTTCCTGCCGCCCTAGGGGATAGCCATAAAACCCCTAAAATCATGTTAAGAAAGCCAGTTAGCCTCCCAGGAGTCCTAGGATGCTGCTGTTTTGGTGTGTTCCCTCCTTCGGTACAGAGCCCTCCTGGGGCTACCGTGCAGGGAATGGTCTGAGATGACCGCTGGGAGGCTTAGATGTGGAGTGCTTCCCCCGGTGCTTGGCACACAGCAGGTGTTCAAGACTGGTAGTTAGTTCAGGACCCTGTCACCATCATCAGTGTCATGACCTTCATCATCGACTGGTGCTGTCACTCCTACCGTCCTACAGTTAGAACTCTTCTATAGGACGTATTGGGTTTCTATGTTATTGTATTCCAATAATTCCATTTGGTTCTCCAGGAATCTTACGAGCACTTACTGTGATCACCAACTCTTGTGACTCCCCATCTCCCCTCTCCTTATCTTCCCCATCCTGCTGTTCGCCTAAGGCAGTTCCCTCTTTTGTTTGCCCTGGGTCCACACCCCCAACCCCTCCCCGTGTCCTGGTAAATTCAGAGTCTATAAGCGCCAACCTCCTCTCTTTCCTCAGCCTGTCCTTAGCCATTTCCTCCCTCTCTTTGCTTTGACCCTGGCCCTTCTGGGGGTGTCATCTGTTCTTGATGTCCCCTCAGGTGCTACCCGTGTTCTCCTACCCTGCATATTTCAGGATCGGAGGGGTTCAAGATTTGTGTCCTCCCTCTTCTTTGTCCCCATGCCATTTCTTTGAGATCCATGGTCCCCAGGTGGAGCACGCTGGCCTCCTCCTCATTACTGCTTTCTCCCTATGCCCCACTTACCTAATTTGTGGAAGACTTGGGTGGCGGGCCCAGAGCCTTCCTCTCTTTTTCAATTCTTGCCGTTGGCCTAGATGACCTCAGTATGCGCGTGGAGGACCCAGCCTCCATACAGGGCCCTCATTTTCTGAAACACCTCCTTTGCAGTGATCACCTCTGTCACCACTCCCACCGTGGTGCCCTGGAGCTCCTCCCTAGTGCTGCACCACCTTGCAGATGAGCAGTGAGGCACCTTTCAACCCCAATGTCTTCTTTCCAGTGTGTTCTATCCGTCATTTCTCTGCCCTCAGCATGCTCTTCCCTAGGACCTCCTTGGATTTCTGTGTCCTTTACATGTTCCCTCGAGGCTCTCATCTCTCAGCTGAGCTTAGAGTCCCCAGCCCATGATCCAGTGATTGTCCTGGCAATGCTGCTACCACCGTTGTCTTTCATCTGAGTAAACCCCAGTCCCTGGGTGAACCAAAGCATCCATGTTTGCCTTGAATCCTGATGGTGGAAATCACACAGCAGGCCAGCTTGGAACAATTGTGAGTTGTTGCCAGCCAGCCTCACCTGTGCCTTCATGGAGCTCCCCCATTCTGTGGTTGTCTGTGCAGCTCACTTTCCTGCTCTCCAGAATCCTTCCAGAAGCCATTTCCCACTCTCCTCAAACCTCTGATTGACCCACCTCCTCCTTTATTCTCAACATAAGATGGGCGATGGGATTGGGTATTGCTTGACATAGAAGATGGAAACCTTCAGATTGGAACTCCATGAACATCCCTCCAAGAAAGGGCACCATCGTTTCCTACCGTGAAAGTGGTCAGCGTCCTCCACAAAGGCCACTGGGAAGCACACATGTCGTTAAACACAGTGGGTTCGTTACTTATCCTCAAGGCGAACCCACATCATGGGAACTGTGGGGCTGATCAGTAAGAAAGAGGGTGTTAAACAGATCTTATAGGATTTGGGCTTTGGGCGGATATTTTGGGGAGTGTTCAAGGAAGCAGGGGTGTGCTCTGGACTGGGTGCTGACAGGAGGCAATACAGTTCTGGGATTGGGTAGCTCCATCAGTCTTTTCTAGAAAGAGGTGTGAGTAGCGTGACGAATGAACGGTGTCTTTCAGAGGAAGGCACTCGCTCAAATGAGCTGGGAGAGGGTGGTTGTTATTTTGTGGCTGGCACGACAACCTGGTTTTTTTCTTTTTGGACAAGAGGAAGTGGTCCTATTTCGTCTCCTTTTATCACCTCAGCCACGTGACCTCGTGCTGCTGTTCTGTGAGATGGTTTGTGTTCAACAGCAGAACCACATGGCCTCCCTGTGAGCCCCAGGCCTGCTTCTACCAGCAGTGCAGCCTGGCTTAAGGTGACAGGCCAGCTGCTCGATGTCAGCGCTGCTTTTCCTTCTTTTACAGTGGAGGAGGGAAGTCTTCAAAAGGCAAATAGGTGTTTTCCAGGCAGAAGAAACTAGCCTGGACATTGAAGCACAGGTCTGTGTCAGGGGCACAAGACGTGGGGTCGGGGAGCAGATAGCAAGAGAGAATTCTGGAGAGGTTGTCAGAGAATGAAATGCGGGAGGTTAGAGGGGTTTCAAATGTGGGAACTTATGTGCTCTGGGTTTTCAAAGGTNGGGTTTCAAATGTGGGAACTGATGTGCTCTGGGTTTTTGAAGGATCCTCAGCAGCCCTGTGGGAGATGCTTTGGTGACAAAGGGCAAGTCTGATCCCCTTTCCTTCCCTGGAGCCACACGCCTGGCTCAGGTCCCTTCTCCTACCTGCTCAGTTATAACACGTCTTTCTTGTTTTGCCTGCTTCTCGTCCAGCTTCCTCTCCCTTCCACCTGCTCTTGCTCCGGCCAGGGTGATTTTTTTGGAACCCCAAATCTTCTCCTGTTACTACGTTCCTGGAAACCTTTTGATTCTCCATCAGCCACAAGGTAAGAATCTGCACTGCATGGCATGACTCACTTTGCTTTTCGTGATCCTCTCACAAGGAGACCCTGGATCTCCGACTGCCAACTGGAAATCAGTAATTTGATGTCTCAGAATAATCGCACATCCATTCTTTCCAAAAGTGTGCTCGAGATCCCCTTCCTGTGTTTGCCTCCTTGCCACCCCAAGCCCCCAACTCCGTGAATGGGGCCACTGTGTCCTTCAGCTCCCACGTGCAAAAGGGAGGAGTTATCTTGGAACTCTGCTTTTCCTTCCTTACCCCGTTATGCGATCATTCACCCAGACCTGTGACTTTATCTGCTAAATATTTCTGGAATCTACCTCCTTTTCTCCACCTCTGATTCTGTCCTCTCAGTCTGAGTTACAGTCATTTGTGGTCTGAGCCATGGTGCTAGTCTGCTTGCTGAGATTCCACGTGCTCCTACCCACCCCCCGCCCAATTCCCTATCTCCCCATGAAGCCAGAGGTTTGTGGGAAGCCCATTCGATCAGGTCACTGTCTAGTTTCCTGGCTTCTTGTTGCCGTTTAAGGTAGACCCAAACATTCCATTTGTGTTCTGCATGGCTGCTCTGTCCTCCTTCTCCAGTCTTGCCTCCGGCTCGCCTTCCCTGCCCTACATGATCTGGTTAGTCCTTCCAGTGTGCCCTGTGCCCACCGGCCTTGGGGCAGCTCGGCTGCTCCCTCTGCCTGNGTGCCCTGTGCCCACCGGCCTTGGGGCAGCTCGGCTGCTCCCTCTTCCCGAGAGGCTTTCTCCCTCAGCCCCCTTGTTTCATGAGCTCTCATCTTCCCTCAGATGAATGCAGTCACTCCCCATTCTTTATTGAATGCCTACTCGGTGGAGGCTCGGTTCTCGTGCGGTTCCAGATGTGCCCCAAACAGACCATGGTGGAGCTGTTAGCAAGCCTTTCTTCCAGAGACAGAAGCAGCCAGGGAAAACAGAGGCAAGCAGCCCGGCATGTCAGGGCA
Organism: Ailuropoda melanoleuca; assembly: GCF_002007445.2. NCBI lineage: Eukaryota > Metazoa > Chordata > Mammalia > Carnivora > Ursidae > Ailuropoda > Ailuropoda melanoleuca. The sequence continues at coordinate 1,725 of NW_023254925.1, read as the reverse complement.
NCAAGCAGCCCGGCGTGTCAGGGCGTGCTGGATGCTGTAGGAGGGTTGGAAGGGTTTATCATCTGAGCTGGGAAGGCCAGGGAAGCACCCTGAGGACAACGTTGGAGAAAGCCTTGCAGGAGGTGAGGGAGTGAGCCCTGTGCATGTCTGTGGGAAGAGTGTCCCAGGCAGAGAGAAGGGGGAGTAGGAAGGCCTCCATGGGGAGAGCTGGGCTGACTTGTTCCAGGAATGACAAGGCCAGAGTTAGAGAGAAGGGGGATATAGCAGATGGGTCTTAGGGACCTGGGGTGGTGGCCACTGGGGGATTTTGAAGTGAAGAATGAGGTGACCTGACTTGGGTTTTATGGGATCACTTCAGCTTCTCTGTTGAGAACAGCGAGGATGGAAGCAGGGAAATCAGTTAGTAGGCTACTGGAATATTCCAAGACAGAGATACTGCCGGCTTGGATCAGGGTGGTAGGGGTGGAAGTGCTGGGAATGGACCAGATTCTGGTACATGTTGAAGGAAGAGCTGATGGGATGTGCTGACAGATTGGGTGTGGGTGAGGCTTGAGGCAAAGAAGGTCCCCAGCCTTCTGGGTCATGTCAGATGCGGCTCCCTCTGGAGGCCCCTGACAGCTGCAGACAAGGTCCAGCCCATTATCTGTTCTCTGTGCATCTCGTCGTGGCAGTCAGTCCCGTCACAGCAGAGACACCTAGTTTCATGTTTGTCTCCCCCGTGAGAATCATGGTGCCGAGAGGGACCATGTGTGTCTCAGGGCCACGTGTCTTGTAGACCCCTATTAAGTATTTCCCAGCTGGCAGAGTAACGAGGAAGTGAATGTAGATGGTCTCGGTTCTGTTTCCTGATGAGGACTCAAAACTGCCATGTTCTGTTTCCCTGGTTTTGAGTGGTCTGTGTGTTTTACAAACCAGGCCGGGGGCTCTAAGACCGAAATTCTATTGTGAGAATTCCAGAAGTTAACCTGATTTCCACTGCATCAAAAACGTCCCCCTTGATGTGCAAATGGGTCAGAGGATCACCTTTTGGCAGAGGCAGCATTTTCTGGAGGGCCTAGGCCTTTCCAACTCACTGATGGCATCTTCCTGGCTCTGCCCAGAGAGCAGGGCTGAGATTTTGATCTGAAATATTCTGAAGGTGGCGGCTGCTGCTTTCCCTCCCCAGAGAAGACATGTCACTTTAGAATGAGAATATTCTAAGATAAATTAGCTGCCCATCAACTTGCCCATCAAGAAAGTCATGTAAATCATGGATTTTATGGAATTTCTGATCCCCCCACCCCTATTTTTTCCAAAAGGGAACAAATTAAATTTTGGAAAATATCTGTGAAAACAATGGTCTGAGATCTAGAATACTCATCTTGTTTCTTTCTTTTTTTTTTTTTTAAGATTTTATTTATTTATTTGACAGTTAGTGAGACAGCCAGCGAGAGAGGGAACACAGGTAGGGGGAGTGGGAGAGGAAGAAGCAGGCTCTCAGCAGAGGAGCCTGATGTGGGGCTCGATCCCAGGACTCCGGGATCATGCCCTGAGCCGAAGGCATTCGCTTAACGACTGAGCCACCCAGGCGCCTCTCATCTTGTTTCTTTTAATGATTAGTTTTTTTTATTGGTTAGTTTTTAAGATTTTGTTTTTAAGTAATCTCTATACCCAGTGGGGCTCAAAAATCACAACTCTGAGATCATGAGTCACATGCTCTTCCAAATGAGGCAGCCTGGCGCTGCC
>NW_023254924.1:0-2210 GCF_002007445.2 Ailuropoda melanoleuca | reverse complement strand
GGGGGGGAGCAGCAGTTAGCTGCTGTTTTGGTAGCAGCTAAGCCAAAGAAATGGCTCGAGTGTTCCCCTCCCTCCTTTCTTCCTCAAAGTTTATCTAAAGCTTTGCTCCAGTCCTGGAAACTGAATTTAACCAGTTTCCTCCCACTTGGAGGAAAGAAAAATACAGACTTTTAACATTTTTGGCTGGCCCAAGCTTACCTTTGGAAACAAGGGGGTCCTTTTTCCTGCAGTCTGGAGGAAGTACAAACACCAAAGGCTTTTTACGCATTTTTCTCAGTTAGCCTTCATGGTCAAATTAGTCAGAGGACCAGCGGGTCAACTCTCCTGGTGTTGGATTTATCACAACCGAGAATAGCTCAACTGCTGTTTTCATACTAGAGGTGACTCCACAGCCACCCAGGCACCAAAGGGTTGTCACCTCCCACTCCCTCAACCTTCCATCTCCCAAACCATGCTTTTGCCATATTTCAGTGAGTCAGGGTCATTCGAGGATATCTTACTGCTGCCACAATGGTAGGGGTCTCTGGGACCACTGCCAGGTTTGATGATTCACAAGGAGGACGCACAGGACACCATAAATAGTCACACTTAAGGCTATAACTTATTATAAGGAAAAGCTACAATGAAAAACAAGCAAGGGGAAGACACACAGCACAAAGCCAGGAAGAAACCAGGTGGAAGTTTACAAAAGTCCTCTTCCAATGGATTCATACAGATCACATTTAATTCCTCTAGCAAGGTAAGACAACACATGTGAAACGCTATCTACCAGAAAAGCTCTTTAGAGACTCAGTGCTCAAAGTCTGTATTGGGATATGGACATGTAGGCACCCTCCGCTTAGCAAGTACCAAGATTCCATACAAACAGAAAGATCACATGTGTTCAACATAAACAATATTGTTTTCACACTTTTGGCACAAGGAGGCATTTTTATCAGTTAAGGAAGGGTAGGAACACTCCCAAAATTGAAGTTCCCAGACACTAGTCAAGGTCTAACGTTGCAAGGAGGTCTGATATAACTCATTTATGCACAGTAGGTGTAACTTACCCAAACAGGGCACTTATCCTCTACCCACTAGTAGAATAAGCCTGATATAATATCTGTATTTAAAGTACATCAGCAGAAACTAACAGGCTTTTGTAGGTTAACAGTAAATAGTTTCAACTCACCTAATAAAAATCATACTTCCAACCATGTCAAAAGACTTGAAGTAGCCAAAGTGTCATATTGGGAATTTATTTTTCAATAACATTAGAGAGGAATTACATTTTTAATTTTTAAAAATCCTTATTGAAATATAATTCAAAAAACATAAAATCTGCCCATTTAAAGTAAAAAATTCAGTGGTTTTTAGTATACTCACAGAATTATGAAACCATCACCAAAATCTAATTTTAGAACATTTTCATCACCCCAAAAAGCAACCCATTAGTAGCCACTCCCAATCTCCCTGACCCCAGCACTAGGCAACCCCTAATCTATACTCTGTCTCTATAGATTTGCCTATTTTGGAAATTTCATACAAATGTGGTTTCTTTAGGCTGCCTTCTTTCAGTTTTGCTTAATTTTCAAAGTTCATCCATGTTTCAGTACATTAGCAGTGTTTCATTCCTTTTTATTGCCGAAGTTTTCTATTATGTGGATAAATGATATTTTGTTCATGCATTCATCAGTTGATGACATCAGGTTTCTTTCAAATTTTTCATTATTATTGATGCTGCTATAAACATTTACATAGTTTTCGTGTGGAAGTATGTTTTTATTTCTCTTGGGTGGATATCTAGAAGTGGAATTGCTGGGTAATATGTTAACTGTATGTTTAGCATTTTGAGAAACGAAATGTTTCCCATTTGTATACTATTTTGTATTCTCACCAGCAATGTAGAAGTGTTTCAAGTATTTCACTTTTTATTTTCTCTTTTTTTATTATAGCCATCTAGTGTATGTAAAGTTCTATCTCATAGCTTTGATTTTAAATTCCCTTGCGACTAATGATGCTGAACATTTTTTTATGTCATTACTGGCTGTATGTAGATCTTCTTCGTTGAATTTCATCTGTCTATTCAAACCCTTTGTCCATTTTAAAATGGAGTTATTTGTCTTTTCATTATTGAGTTGTAAAAAGTTATTTTTTAAATTTTTTTTTAAGATTTTATTTATTTATTTGACAGAGACAGCCAGCGAGAGAGGGAACACAAGCAAGGGGAG
>NW_023254923.1:0-2210 GCF_002007445.2 Ailuropoda melanoleuca | reverse complement strand
AAATAAATAAATAAATAAATAAATAAATAATAAATTTTTAAATCTGTGTTGAGGGCCACCTGGGTGGCCCAGTCAGTCAAGCGTCCAACTCTTGATTTCAGCTCAGGTCTTGATCTCAGGATCTTAAGTTCAAGCCCCATGTTGGGCTCCATGCTGGGTATGGAGCCTACATTTAAAAAAAGGAAAAAAAAGACTAGAAAAATGATGCAGAAATCTGGAGATTACTTTTATAGGAAATGGCAAAATAGGTAAATTTTTATTCTACCTCTAAAGGGAACCAAAGTAATCATATTTTGTTTAATTCCGATTCAAGAAACTTTCTACTTAGCTAAATTTTACCTGTGCCGTTCAGAGTATTTATCCACTTTTCTGTGTTAAACTGAAGTCAGATAAAACCTCTGCCCCATTTTGCCTGAAGATTGCTTCATTTTCCTAATAATTGATGATATTGTGTTTTGGAATGTCTGGACGACATGCCTAAGCTAGAACAGATATATTGTTTTTATGGCAGAAAAGTTGAAATTTAAAATTCTTTTGAATCTCTATAGAAACAAAAATGTTCCAGTAAATCACAGAGACTTTTGGTATGCAACTTATACACTATACAGCGTATCGGAAAAGACAGAAAATGAAGAAAAAATGAGTGATAATGCCAGTGCGAGTTCGGGCAGTGACCAGGGCCCCTCCAGCAGGCAGCATACCATGGTGTCCTTCCTCAAACCTGTCCTTAAGCAGATAATTATGGCTGGCAAGTCAATGCAGCTGCTGAAGAACCTGCAGTGTGTGGAGAGCACCACATCCCAGGACACAGCCAGAGGTAGCAGGTTCCTTCTTCATGTATCCTTCGGCATTCGGGCAGCTGTTCTCTCTTCACTCTTGTCATCCTGAGATAGGTAGTAATTATTTTGTAGTTTGAAAATTATCAAAGCTTTTTATTTTTGTGGAAATTATCACCTTGATCAAACTACTGCTCCTGATTGAAAAGATTATCCTCACCGGAAACTTGTAGCATTGTGTTTCAAAGTCAGTTCCACATGCTTTTTCCTTAATCTTGATTCCTTAGAACTGGTCCTTTAAAAAATAATTTTCTGGCATTTCTTACTGCAGTGCAGCATTTAGCTGTTGAGGACCATAAATATAAACCCTGGTAGATAGGAATTTGTTATTTTAGTAATTCAGACTTGATCGTAGGTTTTGAGAAAACCTTGATACGATTTATGGCCTTTTTTGATATAATTTAAGTAATATAGTTCAAGTTTTATCAGCTGACCAAAAAGAGAGGTATATATGTGACCTAATTATTTGTTTGTAAATCACCTTAATGTTACATTACTTTGTATTACTGTATTTAAATAATATTTTCACTTTGCAGAATGTTTCCTTTTTGACTGAATAATAAAATGTAATGAGCTTCCAGGGCCACTGTCACAAGTGTTTTCCCCAGTGAAATTATGACTCCTATTAGTATTATCATAGTGCTATCCACTATGGTGATAACTTTATGTTTCAGATGCAGAAAGAAAAAGCTTGTATACCCTGTTTCTGGAATCTGTACAGTCGCGTCTTCGACATGGAGAAGATTCCACTGCACAGGTCCTCACTGAGCAGCAGGCCACCAAAGAGAACCTAATTAAGATGCAGTCCATTGCTGAAAGGCATCTTGAACTGGATGACGTTCACGATCCACTCCTGGCAATTAACTTTGCAAGGTGATACATACCTGGAAGATTTTGGATGACTGAAATAGCAGAATCTGTGCAGTTACTATTTAATAGCCGTTTATTTCTGCCAGGTAGGGCTTTCCACCCTTAAAAATAAAAACCTTTGTAGCTCATCCTTTCTAATGAATGCAAGAAGACATTGCATTCAGTTTGGCCTCCTTGTTTTGTTAAAGTCCACCGACTTTCATGTGTCCTGTATCCATTGGGAGTTGCCGTTACTCATACAGAAGATATTTCCGAAAGTCTGGGTCATCTGCAGGCATCAGGCAGACACACACATACACACACACACCCTGCTTAAAATGCATCGTGGCCCTTAGGTGCTTGTAGGAAGTAAGTCATTAATACCCACACAGCACCCTATTGTCTGATGGCCATTATTATTCATTGCCCGAGGCCCAGTGGCCAAAAAGACCTACTCAGTAGTTGATTCTTAAGGCAGAAGTGGCTGAAAAACTGTTTCACTTAAAGGATATTTGGGGGAGGGGG
>NW_023254922.1:0-2206 GCF_002007445.2 Ailuropoda melanoleuca | reverse complement strand
TTTTTTTTCCAAGTGTTTTAAAAATGCAAAGGAACACTTAACACTATCGACCTAACATTGGGCTTTAAAAAACACACCATAATTCATTTGAGATGATTGAAATCACAGTGTATGTTCTCTCACCACAGCGAGAGAATCTAGAAATCAATTGTTTATGAGGCAACTGGAAAATATCCAACTGCTTTGAAATTAACTAAGGAGTGTGTAGCAAAACAGAAAAATAAAAATCCATAGAACCAGAAAAAATCCAAATGAAAATAAGAAAATATAGCCTAACAACAATATTAACACTGAAATTGCTTGAGGGGAAGAAAAAAAAGGATTCATCTGTTAACTGACCACCACTGTTTTCTTAATTTCTTGGAAAGGGCAAGAGATTTGTCTATTAGTGGGTCCGCATTCACATCCTTACTCACCATGATTATAAGCAAGCAAGCAAACAACTACAGGCAAAGAGTCACACACTGTTTCTCTCCAATCTGCATGCTGAAAATCACTAGAAGGTTTGTTCTTTTTTCGCAACCTCCCCACACCCTGGGTCAGTGGAGCTAGTCGGGGGCTACCAGTCTTCCACTGGCAGAGCCAGTGAGGACTGTGGTGTTGGCTGCTCTCGTTAGAGGATCGAATCACCCATGCCTAAGTGCAGGTCACAAAGGTTTTTGTTTTTAAAAAGATTTAGGCAGGAAGAGACAAATATCAGAAAAAACTGAGTGAATTCAGAGTAATTTCAGACACCAAGGAGTTTAAATATGAATTGCTTCCTGAATATGGGATTTAGCTAGTTCTGTAAACTGTGTGTCCTCATTTATATGTGCAAATGAATTCCAAATAAGGGATAGGTTGCAAATGGGATATGCTCGATTATGTGCTTCTGCAGTTATATCTGTTGTCACATCACACGTAAAGAAACTCTGGATGGGGGGGTTAAGATGGCGGAGGAGTAGGGGGACCCTAAGCTTGTCTCATCCCTCGAACACAGCTAGATGGTTACCAGATCATTCTGAACACCCAAGAAATGAATCGGATGCCTGAGAGAACCAAACCTGTAAGCCTACAAGTAGAAAAGCGACCACCTTTTGGAAGGTAGGAGGTGCTGAGAGTTGAAACAGGTTGATATGGTTGTGGAGACAGGGGTGGGGAGGGAGACTGCTTACAGAGGCTGTCACAGAGTATCATAAGCAGTGGAGTGCAAAATCTGAACTTTTAGAAGCCTACTACCACGGAGGACATGCATGGCTTAAAGGTGCTCACGCGGCAAAGTGGGGTGGAGTTCCAGGAGTCCCAGCAAGGTCCAAGGATCCCCTGGGTCCCAAGAAGAATGGGTGGTGCCATCCTGCTGCACTATTCCCACGCATAATAGCACGGAAGCCAGCTGGGAGCTGTGGGTCTTGGTGCCAGCTTTCCGCGCTGTTTCACCAGAAACTGAATCACCAGGCAGTCATGCAACTGCATTCCGGGGACCGGCCAGCAAATGGCAAAAATGCAACCAGACCCTACCCTGGAGGGATAGCATGGGTCTGTGCCCCAGAGTCCCCAAAACTTGGAGTTTTGAAACTCAGTCACATGCCTTAGATAAAAAAGCTAGGACACAGGCAGGGTGAACCCAGGGTTCAGACGGAAACCGGAGACACAAGCAGGGGGCTAGATTGTTCTCCGAGAGGGCTCACTGAAGAGTGAGGGGCGTGAACCTTCAACTCCGGGACTAGAGAGTGGGGCGCCATCCTATTCATCCCACCCATCAGCCCTGAAAGCCCTCAGGTACCAAAAGAGCGCCACCTAGTGGAGTCGGGAGCTGACCAAGTCGCGGCCCCCTGTGCCCTAGGGGCGCATTTCCACTGGAACAAGTCCCCTGAGAATCGGCACACCAAGGCCCTCCCCCAGAAGACCAGCACAAACCACTCGATGGCACCAAGTCTACTGATCACAGAGTGCTACAAAGCTTCAGCTCTAGGAGAAATGGGATCTAGCTTCCATTTCACTTGTGTTCTTTATCTTTTTATTATTGTTTGTCCTTTCTATTCTTTTTTTAAGTTCCCTTTCCAAAATTTTTATTAAGTTGTTATTTTTATTTTTTATACATTTATTTATTTATGCATTTATTTTAGTGGGGGAGGGGCAGAGGAAGAAGGAGAGAATCCTCAAACAGACTCCCCGCTGAGCACGGAGCCTGACTCAGGACTCAATCTCAGGACCCTGACATCATGAC
>NW_023254921.1:0-2201 GCF_002007445.2 Ailuropoda melanoleuca | reverse complement strand
CTCTCTCTCTCTCTCAAATAAATAAATAAATCTTTAAAAAATGGTAAAGTGTTTAGAAAAAGATATGCTTAAGTGTTGTGTTTATTTTTTATTTATATTTTTGGCATTTATCTTGCTTGGTGTTCTTTGAGTTTCCTGGATCAATGATTTGGTGTTCAACATTAATTTGGGAGAAATTCTCAGTCATTATTGCTTCAAATATTTCTTCCGCTCCTTTCTCTCTTCTTCTGGCCTTCGCATTGTGCACATGCTACATTTTTTGTAGCTGTTCCACAGTTTTTGGATATTCTGTTCTGCTGTTTTATTCAGTTTTTTTCTCTTTGCTTTTTAATTTTGCAAGTTTCTGTTATCATATCCTCAAGTTCAGAGGTTCTTTCTTCAGCCCTGACCAGTCTACTAATGAGCCCATCAAGGACATTCTTCCATTCCATTACAATGTTTTCGATCTCTAGTGTTTCCTTTTTATTTTCATAGAATTTCCATCTCTTTGTTTATACTATCCGTCTGTTCTTCCATGTTGTCTGCTTTTTCCATTACAGCCCTTAGCATATTAATCATGGTTACAAAAAATTCCTTGTCTGCAAATTCCAACTTTCCTGCTATATCCAACTGGTTCTGATGGTTGTTTCAATCTATTTTTTAAAGATTTTATTTATTTATTTGAGACAGAGAGAGCACAAGCAGGGGAGGAGCAGAGAGAGAGGGAGAAGCAGACTCCCTGATGAGCAGGGAGCCCGATGTGGGGCTCGATCCCAGGACCCTGAGATCATGACCTGAGCTAAAAGCAGACACTTAACCAACTGAGCCGACCGAGTGCCTGACGACGGTTTCAATCTTTTTAAGCTGTGTTTTTTGCCTTTTGATATGCCTTATAATTTCTTGTTGGAAGGTGGACATGATGTACTGGGTAAAAGGAACTGCCACAAATAGGCCTTTATTAGTGCAAGGTAGGATGTGGTGGGAGGGGAAGTGTTCCATAGTCCTATGATTAGGTGTTAGTCTTTTGGTGAGTCTATGTCTCTGGACTGGGAAATTCATCAGTGCTTCTTAGTTTTCCCCATCCTTTAGGTGGGACAGGATTGGCTAGAGGGAACTGGAGTTGGATATTTCCCTTCCCTCAGATACTTCAAGCTCTGATAAAACCCCAGCTGGCTGGGGTCTGGTTAAGTGGTTTCTCTTGAGGGTATGTTTTGTTAAGAACAACAGAATCCTCTGGTGTGTTTTTAAAAAATGGTTACTTTTCTCTTCCCCATGCCAGAAGCACAGGGGATTTTACTCCTATATTCATTGCAAGTCGCTGGTGAGACTCCTGACGGAAAAGCTCACAACAGCGTTGGAGTTCCCCTCTCACTGGATCCTCCTGGAGTTTTTAACTCTCAGACTTATCTACACTGAACCTCTAGGAATTCATCAAGTACAGTTCAGTTTTTCTTACCCTGGCACCAGTGTCTGTAGCTTTGGCTCACAGGTCTCAGGTCTGTTAAATTGTGATTCTCTGAATTGGCGCATCTGTCTCACCAATTGTGGGGTTAGTGGTTTGCCCTGTGGCCTTACTTCTCTGATGAGCCTAAAAAGAGCTGTTGATGTTTTCAGTTAAGATTTTGATTGTGGTTAGGATGGAGCAGTGACTTATAAAGTCTTTACATGCTGGACAGGAAACTGGAAGTCCTCCTTTGCCCGTTTTTAATGTGGATTATTCATTTTTTTGTTGTTGAGTTGTAGGAGTTATTTATATATTCTGGATATTAAGTCCTGATCAGAGAGATGATTTGCAAATATTTCTTCTCATTATGTAGGTTGTTTTTTCCACTGCGTTGATTGTATCTTTTAATGCACAAAAATTTTTGTTTCATGTAGCCTCATTTGCTTCTTTTTGCTTTTGTTGCCTGTGCTTTTCGTGTCGTATCCAAGAAATCATTGTCAAGTCTAATCTAATGATTTTTCCTATTTTTTCTTCTAGAATTATGATCCTTTCAGGTCTTATATTCGGATCTTGAGTCCACTTAGAGTTAATGTGTTTTGTATACGGTGTAATATAAGGGTGCCGCTTCATTATTAGCCGTGGACATCCAGTCTCCCCAGTACCATTTGTCTTTTCTCCATTCAGTGGTCTTGGCACCCTTGTGAAAGCCTATTTTTTTAAAGATTTTATTTATTTATGTGACAGAGAGACAGCCAGCGAGAGAGGGAACACAGCAGGG
>NW_023254920.1:0-2197 GCF_002007445.2 Ailuropoda melanoleuca | reverse complement strand
GGGGGATGGTGTCAGCATTGAGCATGAATAATAAAAGGCCAGAATCTTCCATGAGCTCTAGAGAGTCTGGAACTTTGCTCTATTTTTAGTATCAATTTTCTCCCAGCCTTGCCCCCCTCTCACATATAAAGATGACCCCAAGTGCAAAAATATGATTCCATTAAAGAGGGAAAGAGCCAAAGAATTTCTAGTTGATTAGACTGGGAAGTTTTGCCTGTTACCACTACAGTTAAATATATATTGGCAAATAGTGTAACCTGTGGGGAACGAAACAGAGTGTGGAAGAGCCTGGTCTGTTATAATTAGAAATATACATCATTCCCCTTTTCCCAAAGAGCAGGAGAGTTGAATTTAAAGGGACAGTGACACACGATCCATGAGCAGCCTTGACTTAGCAACAGTTGAGAGCCACCTTATAAATTACCGTACATTTTGCAAATGTAGTTAAAGCAATTTCACCCTAATTTTTTACCGAAGCGTGTTAGCCTAGCCCATGTGAGTCCAGAGGCACGTAAATGCAAGATGGTTACATGTCAACAACAAATTGCATTTGCAGATATATACAACCTTTTTATCTGTAATTTGCCTTACGTGTTCATGTATTGATGGGGAAGATGATTATCCTGTCACCTAGGGAAAAAATGAGATAAATATATATAAAATCCATATATGTAAAAAGACCTGTTCATTCCTCCCTGCTCTGATAAAAGCAGTATGAATGTAATTTCCTTCTCTACGAACTGGGTCCAATTCAGTTGTTTTAGACAGCCGTTGACTGAGTGCCAACCCCACGTCAGGTGCCCAATTAAGAGTAGAGAGGCAAGGCAGGGAGCTAGGCAGGGAGGTGAACAAGGCCATCTAGCCGAATAGTTAAGTTCATGGACTTTGGGTTCTGACAGATTGGATTTGAAACTTCCCTCTGCTCCTTTCTAACCTCATGACCTTGAGCAAACCACTTCACCTTCCCAAACCTTGCTCTCCTTATGGCTAAGTGGGGGTAAAAATAATGCTTAGGCTTTTTGGGTGGTCGGTGAGAGATAATGTGCAATAACTTTTTTTTTTTTAAGATTTATTTGTTTGAGGAGAGAGAGAGAGAGAGTGCACGCATGAGCAGGGAGAGGGGCTCAGGGAGAGAATCTCAAGTAAACTTTGCACCCAGCATGGAGTGCCACACGGGGCTCGATCTCACGACCTTGAGATCATGACCTGAGCTGAAATCAAGAGTTGGATGCTGAACCGACTGGGCCACCAAGGTGCCCCAATAAATTGTAGCCAATAACATTGGCTCTGGGTCCCCCTTGGAGAAAGTCCCATGGTGGAGATAAACACCCAAACAGGATGTTTCATAGAATGCAGTAAGAGCTATGGTAGTCCTGTAATGTTACACGGGGACCACTCGAGGGCTTAGGAATGAATGCCCAGCTTCCTGGAGCTGGCACCTAAGCTGGGTTCTAAAGGAGGAAGGGATAGTCACACAGAAAAAGCCATCATAGATGCAGGTGATAGCTTGCACAAAAACAGGAGGCCCAAAGCACCATAGGGGAAGCAAAGGGATGACCCGCAGTGCTGGTCCGCAGCTCTTCTGGGTGCTGCGGGGTTGATAGCAAAGAAGAGCAGTGGGTGGGGAGTGACTAGGCAGGAGCAGAGCAGGGACAGCTAAGCAGGAAGTCAGAAAGCCACAACAATCTAAGCTGCTTGACATTTGCTCATCTAACATTTTCAAGGCCCAGAGGTTTTGAAAGAGAACAAAGCAGCATAATAAAGACAAGAAGAAAGAGGCTTTGGTTTTCTCGAAGTGCTTACGTGGACCCGGGCTCGAGATGTTCTGTATGATCATGAATTTATTCTGGAACGTGTTAGAACTTGGCAAAAGGAGGACTACATTTGATGGCTCAGCGCACAGCAGGGATCAGGGTGATGGCAGCTCAGTGGAACACGAGAGGGAAGTGCCCAGTGCACCCTCTTGCTCTGGAGAAGAACAGAGACAAAGAGCAGGGCTGGACGTTCCCGACGGTGGTCTCCCTGGTGGGGCAGGGGAGACTCAGCACAGCTCGTCTTCCTAGGAGTCCGCTCTGAGGGTGATCCTTTTTTTTTTTTGCTTCTAATTATTTTTTTTATTATATTACGTTAGTCACCGTACAGTATATCCCTGGTTTCTGATGTAAAGTTCGATGCTTCATTAGTTGCGTATAACACC
>NW_023254919.1:0-5284 GCF_002007445.2 Ailuropoda melanoleuca | reverse complement strand
ATTTATAGTTTCTAGAATATAAATCCTTTACATCTCTGGTTAAGTTAATTCCAAGGTAACTTATGGTTTTTCGTGCTATTGTAAACGGGATGGATTCCCTAATTTCTCTCTCTTCAGTCTCTTTATTCGTGTATAGAAATGCAACTGATTTCTGAGCATTGATTTTGTATCCCGCCACATTAATTAATTGCTCTATAAGTTCTAATAGTTTTGGAGTGGATTCTTTTGGGTTTTCCATATGGAGTATCATGTCATCGGCAAAGAGAGACACTTTGACGTCTTTGCAGATTTGGATACCTTTTATACCTTTTAGTTGTCTGATTGCTGTTGCAAGGGCTCCTAGTACTATGCTGAATAATAGTTGTGAGAGTGGGCATCCTTGTCGTGTTCCTGATCTTAAGGGAAAGGCTTCCAGCTTTCCCCATTGAGAATAATATTTGCTGTAGGCTTTTCATAGATGGCTTTTATGAGCTTGAGAATGAACCCTCTATTCTTACACTCTGATGGGTTTTAATCAGAAAAAGATGCTGTATTTTGTCAAATGATTTTCTGCATCTATTGAGAGAATCATATGATTTTGAAATTTTTTTCTGAATAAAATCTAAGACACTGATAGATTTGCGAATGGTGTCCCAACCTTGCACTCCAGGGATGAATCCCACTTGGTCATGATGGATAATCCTTTTAATGTACTGTTGGATTCTATTAGGAAGGATCCTGTTGAGGATTTTGGCATCCATATTCATTAAGGAAATCGGTCTGTAATTCTCTTTTTTGTTGGGGTCTTTGCCTGGTTTGGGGATCAAGGTTATACTGGCCTCATAGAATGAGTTTGGTAGCTTTCCTTCTGTTTCTATTTTTTGAAATAGTTTTCGGAGAATAGGTATTATTTCTTCTTTCAATGTTTGCTAGAATTCCCTAGGAAAACCGTCGGAGCCTGAAGTTTTATTTCTTTGAAGATTTTTTTATCACGGACTCAATCTCTTCATAATTAATTGGCCTGTTTAAAAAATCAATTTCTTTCTGTTTCAGTCTTGGTAGTGTATGGATTTCCAGGAAGGCCTTCATCTCTTCCAGATTGCTTAATTTATTGGCATAAAGTTGTTGATAAAAGTTTCTAATAATCCTTCCAATTTCATTGGTGTTGGTTCTGACCTCTCCTTTTTCATTCATAATTTTATTAATTTCGGTCCTTTCTCTATTCTTTTGGATAAGCCTTGCCAGTAGTCTGTCAATTTTATTTATTCCTTCAAAGAACCAGCTTCCAGTTCGGTTGATGTGCTCTACTGTGCTCCTAGGTTCTAATTCATTTATCTCTGCTCTAATCTTGATCAACTGCTTTCTTGTGTGTGGATTAGGCCTGTCCCTCTGCTGCTGTTCCAGCTTCTTGAGGTGAGAATATAAAAACTGCATTTTAGAGTTTTCTATTCTTTTGAGTGAGGCCTGGGTGGCTATGTATTTCCCCTTAGGACTGCCTTTTTAGTCCCATAGGTTTTGGACCGTTGTGTTTTCATTCTCGTTGGTCTCCATAAATTGTTTAAATTGATTATTGATTTCCTGGTTTATCGACTCATTCTTGAGCATAATGGTTCTTAGTGTTCAGGTGTTTGAGTTTCCTCCAAATTTTTCCTTGAGATTGAGTTCTAATTTCAAAGCATTGTGGTCTGTGAATATGCAGGGAATAATTTCAGTCTTTTGGTTTTGGTTGAGACCTGTTTTGTGTCCCAGAACGTGGTCTATTCTTCATAATGTTCCATGGGCATTAGAAAAGAATGAGTATTCTTTGGTTCGGGGGTGTAGTGTTCTATATATATCTATGAGGTCCAACTCATCTAGTACGGCATTCAAAGCTCTTGTTTCTTCATTGATTTTCTGCTTAGGTGATCTATCTGTTGCTGATAGTGGCGTGTTGAGGTCCTCTACTATTAATGTATTTTCATCTATAATATTCTTTATTCTAGTTAAGAGTTGGCTTGTGTATCTTGGTGCTCCCATGCTGGGGACATAGATATTTATAATTGTCATATCCGCTTGTTCGATACATCCTTTAGGAATAATATAGTGCCTTTCTGTGTCTCCAACTAAGTCTTTAGTTTAAAATCCATCTGTCTCATATGAGAATTGCTACCGCAGCTATCTTTTGAGGTCCATTGGTATGAAAGATAGTATTCCATCCCGTTACATTCCATCTGAATGTATCTTTAGTTTCAAAATGAGTCTCCTGTAGAGCGCAAATGGATGGGTCATGTCTTTTTATCCAATCTGCAGCCCTGTGGTGTTTTACGGGACAATTTCGGCCATTTACCTTGAGACTGATTATTGAGAGATATGATTTTAATGATGCCATGTTGTCAATAAAGTCTTTGTTTGTATAGATTGTGACTTTCTGTTCTGTATCTCTCTTGGGGCCTTTTTAGTTCTATAGAACCCCCCCTAATATCTCCTGTAGGGCTGGTTTCGTGGTTACGAAATTGGTCAGTGACTGGTAATTCTGGAAGGTCTTTTTCTCTCCATCAATTCTGAATGACAGCCTTGCTGGATAAAGGATCCTTGGCTGCATGTTTTTCTCTGAAAGAGCTTTAAAAATTTGCCTCCAACCCTTTCTCTCATTCCAGCACTGTGTAGACAGGTCTGATGTAATTCTGATACCTTTGCCTTGGTACATGAGAAATTTTTTGCCCTGACTGCTTTCAATACAGTATCCTTGGATCTAATATTTGTGAATTGCACTATGAGTTGACGTGGTGTAGGTTTGTCATGGTTTAGCTGGGGAGGGGTTCTTTCTGCCTCTTGGACATGAATGTTTGCTTTTTTTGCTCGATTAGGGAAGTTTTCAGCTACAATTTGTTCAAATATTGCTTCCAGACCTCTGTTTTTCTCCACCCCCTCGGGGATGCCAATGATTCTGACATTGGAACATTTCATTGAGTCAGTAATCTCCCGTAACCTACATTCCTGAGAATGGATTTTTTGGAGTCCAGCTTCTTTTTTAGCTTTCTCCTCTACTAACCCATCCTCCAATTCGCTGATACGTTCTTCTGCCTCATTCACTCTGGCCGTCAGATCATCTAGTTTTGACTGCATTTGGCTCATAGAATTTTTAATTTCTGCCAGATTCGCTTTCATTTCCACCCTTAGAGATTCTATATTCTCATTAACATTTTCGTTAATACTTTTTTCAAGTCTACACATCATCTTGACCATTGTTACTCTGAACTCCATTTCTGATAATTTGGTTATATCCATATCCATATTCTGTGGCAGAGGCCACAGACTCATTGTCTTTTCTTGGCTGGGGTGATTTCTCCTTCTCATCATTCTGATAGGGAGAGGTTGTGGGGTTGTCCAGAGCCCAAATTAGTGACCAGGACCGAGGCAGTGTGCACTTGTTTTATAGGGATTTAGTGATGTGGGCTTCTTGACTTTTCAGCCTGCCTTCTGGGGGAAGGGACTGCCATGCCGATACTCAGGCAACCCTGTTTGGGTAGAGTCTCCATGTGCCTTGGGGGGGATGGGGATGGGTACACTGTGAGTCTGTATTTCCAGCCTTTTGTTCTCTGGCCGCTTTCCCTGTGGTTTGCTGTGCCTCTCTGAGAGTCAGAGCAGCAGTAGCCGAATCTCAGCCTCTGTCTCAGAAAAGAGGGATCATGGCCCATTCTCCACTGATGTTCTGGCCACTTTAACTCTCTTTCTGTTGTTGCTGCTTAACCCTGCAGCGTCCCGGGATGTGCGCCCCACACTCGGCATCCCAGCCCTCACTTCCAGGGTTGGCACATCTCTGTCTTTTGTTTCTACACTGCCAGCCGCCAGCTGCCAGCCGCCCCTGTGTGCTCCAGAGATCCCACTCTCAGTCTGGTTCCTGTGAGCACACTGGAGCTCCATTTCAGTCTGGTGGCGCGCGTTCCCCGGCTCACGGTCTCAGTCTGGTCTCTCGTGGGTGCCGGTCCGTGAGTCTGCCCTCTCCCCTGTGCAGGTGGCTACCGCTTCCTGGTGCCCAATCATGGTGGCTCCCTCCCCCTTCTGTTTATCTTCCGATATCTGTGCGTGGTTTCATGGCTCCCCACTTCGTACCTCACTACTCAGTGCTGGAGATGTTCATTTGTACAGATCCAGATGTATCTTCCTGGATTCATGCTGATTCCATGGATATTCAGGATGGTCTGGTACCTATCCAACTCGACTCAGAGGACCTGTTGAAAAAGGGGTCCCCTACTCCTCCACCATCTTAACTCTGCCCCTACTGTTCCACCTTCATTAGGTGAGAATATAAAAACTGCATTTTAGAGTTTTCTATTCTTTTGAGTGAGGCCAGAATGGCTATGTATTTTCCCCTTAGGACTGCCTTTGCAGTATCGCAAAGGTTTTTGGACCATTGTGTTTTCAATCTCGTTGGTCTCCATAAACTGTTCAAATTGATTTTTGATTTCATTGTTTATCGAATCATTCTTAAGCAGGGTGGTTCTTAGTCTCCAAGTGTTTGAGTTTCTTCCAAATTTTTCCTTGTGGTTGAATTCCACTTTCAAAGCGTTGTGGTCTGAGAATATTGACGGAATTATTTCAGTCTTTTGGTATCAGTTGAGACCTGTTTTGTGGCCCAGAATATGGCCCATTCTTGTGAATGTTTCATGGGCATTAGAATAGAATGAGCATTCTTTGGTTGTGGGGTGTAGTATTCTCTATATATCTATGAGGTCCAACTCGTCGAGTATGGCATTCAAAGCTCTTGTTTCTATATTGGTTTTCTGCTCTGTCTATTGCTGATAGTGCAGTGTTGAGGTCCCTTACTATTAACGTCTTTTTATCTATATGTCTCTTTCTTCTGGCTAAGAGTTGGCTTGTGTATCTTGCTGCTCCCCTGTTGGGGGCATATATATTTATAATTGTCATATCCACTTGTTGGATACATCCTTTAAGAATAATATAGTGCCCTTCTGTATCTCTAACTATAGTTTAGTTTAAAATCCAATCTGTCTGATAAGAGAATTGCTTCCCCACATTTCTTTTGAGGTCCATTGGCATGAAAGATGGTATTCCATCCCTTTGCATTCAGTCTGGATGTATCTTTAGCTTCAAAATGAGTCTCTTGTAGATAGCAAATGGGTGGGTCATGTGTTTTTATCCAATCTGCAACCCTGTGGCATTTTTGGGGCATTTAGGCCATTTACATTGACACTGATTGTTGAGAGATATGATTTTAATAATGCCATGTTGCGTGTAAAGTATTTGTTTCTATAGATTGTGACTTTCTGTTCTGTATCTCTCTTGTGGCCTTTTTACCTTTATA
>NW_023254918.1:0-2189 GCF_002007445.2 Ailuropoda melanoleuca | reverse complement strand
CCCATAACGCCGGGATCACGCCCTGAGCCGAAGGCAGACGCTTAACCGCTGTGCCACCCAGGCGCCCTCTCATGATTACTTTTCTAAACGCGGCAACGGTATTCATCACGTAGAAGGGTGCTCCCGTTTTTAGGAGACGCGGCTAGAGGAGGGAGGGCTGGGTCAGGGTATCTGCAACTTACATTCAAGGAATGCAGAAGAAAAGTATGTAAATCTATAGATAATGCCTAGCTAAGTAAAAAGAAAAATGAAAATGTGTGTAGAAAGGCAGAAAGAGAAAGTGGCACGATGAACCCTAATACGAACCAGGGACTTGGTATAATAATGATGTGTGTATGCAGGCTCATCGACCGTAAGAAATAAACCGCTCTGTGCGGGATGTTGGTAATGGGGGAGATCTCTGGACCTTCCACTTGTAGGTTGCCATGAACCTAAAACCACTCTAAAAAATTAAGTCTATTTTTAAAAAGGTATTTTTTTGGTGCATTCATTCCCTTCAGCCCTGCGATAGCACCTGCTTCATAGGCAGCCATCTCCCCTACTGGGCTAGAAGCTTGAGGACCTCACGATATCGTGTTTTCACATGGACTCAATCATTTATGGATCGCTACTCTGACTCAGAGACCCAGGAGTCCGGGAGAGAGCTGAGGTGGTCCCATTCCCTGAGGGGGCATCGAGGCCAGGGCCTGCGCCAGCTGGAGCAAGCTCTGCTTGGACAGAACCAGGCCCCTCTCAGGCAGCTCACCTGTCTGACCTGCACCAAGGGGCCCCCTTGGAGGCACTTCCCTCATCTCACCACTAGCTCAGTCCAGGCCTCAGGTGGCTGCCCCCTGGAAGGTGTGCTTGGAAGGCAATAAGATGGACTGGTCATGCCTCTGGGGAGGACACTCTATCCTAGGGGCTAGGGTCCCCCTTGGGTACTCATTCCCTTTATAGGGTCTGCCCCTTAGCACTATCTGGCCAGGCTTCTTGCTCCCAGATGGTTCCAGGTGTGGGAGATGGGGCACAGAGAAGCAGAAGCTAGGAGTGGCCGTTGGGATGGGGGGGTGGGGGGCAAAGAGGGCACCCACTGCCCATCGCTAGCCCCACCCCAGGCCAGGATCCTCCTCTTTGATCTCAGGATGTGGCAGAGAACCAGTTCTACCAGAAGAACGAGCAAATGCTCCCTCTGCTGTACTGGAGCATTTTCTATCAAACCCAAGGCTGCTACCTTCAGTCCTTATGAATGAATAGGGACTGGGGCTCCAGGGGGACGCCGGCAGCACCGGGCTGCATTGCACTGGGAAGACAAGGAGGATGCAGTTAAAGAAGGTCTTACCTCTTGTGACAGAAAAGGCATGATCTGTGCTAAAATTGTGTTCAATCTCTTCGCAATCTCTGTCTGCAAAAGAAGAGAGACGGCGTGAAGCACAGGTAGATACGTCAAGTCGCCGGTATGTCGCACAGGTGTCCATGCACAATACGTTCCCCGGAAACCACAGACCCCCGCCATGGGCTCCAAGCTTCCCCCTCTTCAACTGGCCCCCTGCCAGGAGGCCTTGTTAAATGCACCACGGGGCACTCCCCCAGCCAGGCTGCCTATGCTTCGGGGAGCTCCAATGTCCTATCAGTGGGGGGTCTACATGTGTGCTTCAGACTAGAGAGTCTTCTGGCTCTGGATGGAAGCCCTAATTAAAAACAAAGCAAAACGAAACAAGAACAAACCCTCCTTCCCTGCCCCCCACCACACCCCCCAGTAAAACCTATTATCTGAGTGAAGCACATGGGGGTGAGGAGGAGTCCCTATGCCCAACGGGGCTCAACGGCAACAGCAAGACATGTTCTCTGGCTCTCAGACAACACAGGTGACAGGAAGCCCCCAGGGCCACACGAGGGCCTCCTTCACCCCTTCTCCACTTTTCACTTTGCCTCTCCCCAGCCAGAGGGATCCCTCCCCCACCCAGCCTGAAATCCCTCCACTGAGGCTTCCCTTTTTAGGGTTAAAGCACTGCGTCCTTGAAGCGGCTCAGGAGGGAACTCACTGGAACCCCAATCCTTCCTAGAAGTTGACCATGAGCTGACCAATTCTCTGCTCCACCCCCAACATGCCAGCCAAGATCCTATTTAGATAAGTACCAACCGCTTCTGCCACCCCTGTCCTATGTGAAACCCCCCATCTCAGATCAAGAATGGTTTGAAAAAAAAAAAAA
>NW_023254917.1:0-2188 GCF_002007445.2 Ailuropoda melanoleuca | reverse complement strand
GGTGATGGATATTAAGGAGGGCACGTATTGCATGGAGCACTGGGTGTTATACACAAACAATGAATCATGGAACACGACATCAAAAACCAATGACGTACTGTATGGTGACTAACATAACATAATAAAAAAATAAAATAAATAAAATAAAATAAAATAAAATAAGGGAACTAAGAATTGGTTCTTTGACAAGATTAGTAAATCTAACGGGTTTAGCCAGACTGATAAAAACGAATGAGGGCAGGGGCGCCTGGATGGCTCAGTTGGTTAAGTGTCTGCCTTTGGCTCAGGTCATGATCTTAGGATCCTGGGATCGAGCCCTGGGTCGGGCTCCCGGCTCAGTGGGGAACACTGCTTCTGTCTCCCTCCGCCGCTCCCCTTGCTTGTGGCTCTGTCAAAGAAATAAATAAAATCTTGAAAAAAAAAATGAATGAGGGCAGAGTGATACAGACGACTGCTATCAGTATGGCCAGAGGGGACATCAATACAGATCCTTCAGACACCAACTGGGTAAGAAAATATTAAAAATATTATCCAATAAAAGATGAAATGGGAAAACTCCCTGAAAGACACTAGCTAGCAAACCTCCATCAAGAAGTTGTTAACATGAATGGCCCTCTATCTGTCAAAGAGAATGAATTCAATAAATCAAACACAGAACAAAAACCATTCCCTCACAAAACACCCAAGGCTTAAGTGGCTTCACTGTTTAAATTCTATCAAATATACAGGGAAGAAATTATGCCAGTTTTGTACAAAATCTTCCAGGTAACTGAAGAAGAGGTTACACTTCCTAAAGCATGTTACAGAGCCAGCAATATCCTGACATCAAAGTGAGACAAAAACTTTTTAAGAAAATAAATTACAGACCGTGGGGAAAAAAATAAAGGGAAATATCTCTATAAAGTAGAGTCCAGAGAATAGAAGGGACAGCCATTACTGCTCAACATCAATTACAGGAAGAACTGTCCATTATAGACCCAACAGAAGAATCATCAACACGAAAGAACCTCAATTCCAGGCACGAACAGGAAAAGATGTACATGGCATGGCCTACAGGATATCGACTACCCTTGTGACTCAGCCAATGAGAAACTGTCATCACTCTGAACTCTTGCTTTTTCTCCAGTGGACTTTTGTTCACAACAACCCCTTCGACTTCCTCCTTCTCCATAAAATAACGTTCCTCTCCTTGGTTTGTTGGACTTGCCTAGGATTTTGCCTCAGGTTGCTTGTTCCGATTTCTAATTCTCTGCTACTCCTGAATAAACCCATTTTTGCTGGTAAAATAACTGGCTGTTCTACTTTTAAGGCTAACAAGAGCAATATAACTCATGAACACAGATGCAGTAATCCAAAATATCAGCTGCTTGAAACCAGCAATACATACAAAAGATAAAATACCATAGTGAAATGGCATTTGCTCTACGGCTTCAAGACTGGTTGAGCGTTTGATAATCAATCACGCTAACTGACCATAACAACAGACTAAAGATGTATGAGCATCTCGACAGATGCATAAAAAGTATTGGATAAAATGTACTTGACAAAAACTCCTAGCAAATTAGGAATAGAGAGGGATTTCTATCTTAGTCTCTAAGGGCAGATGTAACAAAACTACCGTAGACTGGATGACTTACAAAAACCACAGAAATGTATTTCTTACACTTTTGGATGCCAGGAAGCCCAAGATCAAGGTGCTGGCAGATTTAGGATCAGGTGAGGACCTGCTTCCTGCCACACGGGCTGCTGACTTCTTGCCTTCACATGGCAGGAGGGCCAAGGGAGCTCTCAGGAGTCTCTTTTATAAGGGTGCTAATGCCATTCATGTGGGCTCCGTGCTCATGACCTGATCACCTCCCAAAGGCCCCACCTCCAATTACCCTGATACTGGAGGAAGGCTTCACCATGGATGCTGGGGAGATGGCAATACTCACTCAGTCTATGGCAACATCCTTAATGGATAACTAGCATCTACAAAAAGATCTAAAGCTAATAGAATCATGAATCGTGAAGGTCTGAATGCTTCCCTTCTAAGACAGGGAACACAGCAAGTATGTGTCCTTTTGCCCCTTCTAGTCAATAGTTTACTGCCTGTTCCAGCCAATAAAAAAGTCAAGAAGAAAGAGAAAGAAAGAAAGAAAGAAAGAAAAGAAAGAAAGAAAGAAAGAAAGAAAGAAAGAAAGAAAGA
>NW_023254916.1:0-2187 GCF_002007445.2 Ailuropoda melanoleuca | reverse complement strand
CAATCAATCAATAAGTAAATAAAATCTTTAAAATGTTATTCTGGTAACCCTCTCCCAACCACTCAGAGCACCCAGGTCTCCTGGTTCCCTAAGGGAAAGCCCTACTTTCATAGACTTATCATTTTTTAACATGCTATATAATTCACTCGTTTGTTATGACTATTGATAATCCCTCTCTAGATGATAAACCCTTCAAGGGCAGGAGTCTTTCTTTTGCTCACCAGTGTTTTCCAAGTACTTTGGTCAGTGCCTGACACACAGTAGGTACTCAATAAGTATGTGCTGATCTGGGAGCCATCCATAACCGTAACAGCAAATTTAAGTTCCCATTGTGACTTTACCCAACCACCAATGGCCCTGTGGACAAGCTGTGTTGAGGAAGAAACTCTTAGAGACCTCTGTGTCATTATAATGTATTGACTCTCTAAACCTGAGTTCACGATCTGTTTCACCAACGTACATGGAAGACTCTGTCAAATGTCTTGCAGGGATACATACAGATCTTTCCTGTGGCTTCCTCCCAGGGCAAGAAAACGTTCAAAGCAGCACAGTAGATCTGGTAGTGAGTGACTGCAGGCTTACTCCTAGTGACCAAGTCTGTATGTCTCTTCTTTGTGCATTAGTACCCTCCTTGGTAAAATCCAAGGCTCCTGGTGAGTTAATACACATAAGGTGCTGAGAACTGAGTCTGTCACAGTCTCAGTACCCAAGTACTTGAGCTGATATGTGTGCTATTATCACCTTTCTGGGTAACAGTGCTTCCCATCCTCTGGAGCACGGAACTAATCTGGGCACATCTGCAGGATCAGTGTTTCTCTGTATTGAACTTCTCAGGGCCATGTATGTAACTCCTGTATTCTTCTGGCAGCCAGAGACACCCAGAACCAATCAGAACGGTCTTTTAATCCAATGCCAAATTGAACTCTATAACCATTATTATTCTTTAATGCCCTTGAGGATTGACTTGGATCTCATGTAATAAAATGATCATGGTCCCAATGTTGCCTTTTATTTCTTATTCTGACTTCTGTCTTTGGCCAAGACAAAGTAACAGGTACCAGATTTACCTTCCCACCTGAAGCAACTAAGAAATCGGATGAACTATATGAAATAGTGATTTTTCCTAACGTTGGACATCCAGCAAGAGTGAATTGTGATCCTTGAGATATGCAGAGCACATAAGGTGAGCCCTGTGATTATCCTGGCTCACTTCCTGGCCAGTCTGTAGGCTGTGGCACAAGGAGGGAGAACTGAGAAGAAGCAAGTCTTCTTGAGTTGAAGAAACGGAGCTGGGAGCACAGAGAGGCCAAGGAAGTTAGAGTTCACGAGAGAGGTCCCACAGAAAAGCTTTATAAAGAAAGAACCTCAGAAATGTGCACAGATCTCCATGAAACTTCAGCTTAGTACTCAGAAATGTATGTGTGAGAAGACTGCCTAAGGCCATCTGAAAATATAAGAGGGAACCACCTCTGGAACTCACATAAAATGCACAGAAGGGTGTTGCATCGGTAACGTGGCAAAATTAGCCCTGTCCTAAATGCTGATCTAGTTAGTGCCATCTAATAAAGTGTAGAAGCAAAATCTGAAAGGATCACACTGTTTCCAGGTGACTTAACCAGGTCCTGGAACAAAGCTCAAAAATATTTGAGAAATACAAAATCATCCACCACTCCATAAAATAAAATTCATAATGTCTAGCATCAAATTAAAAATTACCAGGTCTTCAGAGGAGCAGAACAGTACATCCATAATGAGGAAAAAAATCAATTAGTCAAAACTGACCAAGAAAGGCACAGAAAATAGAATTCACAGACAAGGGCGTTAAAATAGTAATTGTAACCATAGTCCAGGTTCAAGAAGGTAGCAGAAAGATTGAACATGTTAAGTAGAGATATGAAAGCTATAAAACAGATCCCAAGGAAACTTCTAGAAATGAAAACTACACTGTCTGAAATGAAGGAGACCCTGTTGCTGGGAAATGAGTGATTGCAGAAGAAATCGTCAGTGAACTTGAAGACAAAGTGATTGAAACTATCCAAAATGAAACTCAAGGAGAAAAAAGATGGATGAGAAATAGAAGACAGCAGCAGTGAGCTGCGGGTCTTCAGGTGGCCTAATATATATATGCAGATGATACCTCACAAGGAAATGAGAGACAGCAAAGACAGAAATAATGGCAAAAAAAAA
>NW_023254915.1:0-2187 GCF_002007445.2 Ailuropoda melanoleuca | reverse complement strand
GACAAAATTCGATGAATAGAAATAGACCCAAGATTATCGAAGATGATGGAATTAGCAAACAAAGGTGTTAAAATAGCTGTTACAAATATGCTCCATATATTCAAGGAGGTAGAGAAACACACATATATTAAGAAAAATGGAGGATATTTTATAAAAGGCCAAAATATAATTTATAGAGATGGAAAATACAATACCTGAAATTAAAAAAATACACTAGATGGGATTAACTGCTGATTAGAAACTGCAGAAGAAAAAATCAAAGATTGTGAAGACACAGCAATAGTAATTAATCAAAATGAAGCATAGAAAGGGGGCGCCTGGGTGGTTCAGTCGGTTAATCATCTGAGTCTTGATTTTGGCTCAGGTCATGATCTCAGGGTCATGAGAGCAAGCCCTATGTCAGGCTTCATGCTCAGTGAGAAGTCTGCTTGAGATTCTCTCCCTCTCCTCATGCGGACGGGTGTTAGGACCAGGATGAGGCAGGCAGAGACAGGAGGCCCTTCAGGATGGCAGCTCCAATCCCCCAGCCCTGGGAGGCTCACAGGCATGTTCTTCTCTGGGCATCATCCTTGGTTGAAGGGAGCTGCCTCACCCAGAGTTACGCCCCCTCCCCAGAGGGTAGCCACATCCAGTGACACGTTAAGGCAGGACACAGAGGTCCCAGCCCTTTGCCACAACTGGACATTCCTGCAGGGTCACCCAGCTCTAGGGCTTTCTGTAGGGTTGGCTGAAGACTTTGTTATAAATGCACCACAGTTTAAGTTCTCCCTCTGCCCTGTCCAGCTCCCTTCATCTCCTCAAAGGCGTGGACCCCTAGGGCACCCCTGAAATCCTCCCATGTGCGTGCAGGCATGTACACATACACACACTCACACGCTCACGCGCTCACACTGATAAGGGGCAGCAAGAACAGTACAGAACATAGGCAGTTCGCTTTCCATCCCCTGCACTCCCTCCCTGAGCTTTGTCCTCGCCTGTTACTCTCTTCTTCTGGACAGCCAGGCCCTCCTAGAGCCCGGACTTTTGCACATTCTTCATACCATCTTGTACCCAGGTAAGTGGGGCAAAGGAGATTTCTGGGGGTGCAGGTAGATTCAGAGGCTTCTACCAAATCATGGTATAAATAGTCACCCACTGCAGCCGCTAAGGATCAGCTCCGACCTTAGCCCGTGAGCCCACCATGGCCGGGCCTCAGGGGAGTGCTCTAGAGATGGGGTCAGCAGTTCCCATCCGGCCACAGGAGTGAGAATAGTCAATCCCATTCCCTTGAAAGACATGACCAAGGTTTCCAGAAATTCTAAAAATATTACAGAAGCGTACATACAGGCCCAGGTTGCTTGGTGCAACACCGCGGCTGAGGTCTGACTGGGAGCCAGGGAAGAGTGCACGTGCCCAGTGCTGCTCTCTTTAGCATTTCCAGAGTCCATTATATGTGGCAGAAAATAGACCCCACTGAGAGCTCAGGCTTCCACAGATGGCACACTCGCTACTCCCCAAACAGAACCCAGATAACGCCATGTACACAGTATGTCATTCAGACGCTAAAGCCCACATCCTAAATCAAAATCAAAGTGTTGCAAATGTTCATTTATTTAACCCATTATCTACAAACGGAATGAGGTTTCAGGAATAAGGTTTCTTTTATGTTACATAAAGCTCTCTTCTGAGACTTCTGTAGAGGAGGAGGGAAGGGGACCACCGGAAGGGTGTGGCCACAGAAATTCGTGGGGTATGAACAGAGACAATAGACCTCTCCCCTTCACATGCTTTTACCAATCTCTCTGGCCCCAGCGCCCACTAACAACACTTTCACCTCCAGGTGTGAATGTGTAGCTTTATTAACAAGCCAGGAACTGTGCTTGTCCCCTTGTCTAGGCTGATACAGAAACAGAAACTCAAGTTCCATAGAAAAACTCTGTGTGTGTACATGTGTTAAGGTGCTTGTGTGTGTGCCTGTTTCACTAATAAAATGGAGAGTATCTATCTGTTCCTTCCAGGAATATATACAATTCAATTCTATTTTCGTGAAATGATTTTTATTTGTTATTTATTTATGTCTGTATTTATTTAGAGAGTGTGCACCAGCATGTGAGTGGGGGGGGGCAGCAGGAGACAGAGAGAGAGAATCTAAGGTAGACTCCATGCCCAGCATGGAGCCCAGCACAGGGCTTGATCTCATGACCCTGG
>NW_023254914.1:0-3387 GCF_002007445.2 Ailuropoda melanoleuca | reverse complement strand
AAAAAAAAAACTACATTTACTTAACATACGGCTATGAAATCTTACAAAGCACTGCTGTTTGCTTATAAACCCCATGAACTCCTCCTACAGCCTCTTGGACTTGTTTTTAATATATTACTTGAATATATTACTTTGGTCCATCTGTCCTTTTCTGACTTTGCTTAACCCTTAGCATAAGCCAAAATCATTGAACGAATTACATCCCTGTTTCTTTAGAAAACGTGAGTGACGGTTGAACTGTGATTCAGAAGTTCTAGGTATTCATGGGGCCGGGGAGGGGACGAGGGCATGTCACAGACCTCTCCAAGAAATATGATGAAAATTCACAGCCAATTTAACCACTCCCACTCAAGCTTGCTGTCTCATGAGACGGGAAATAGCTTTAGGGTACCGGCCTGAGTCAATAGGGTCATATGAATCAGCTGTAAATTGTCACCTGGATTAGGTCAGAGTCGTCATGGGTATTCCTGGCCCCTGAAATGAGGGCTCTGTCTGACTTGAGGCAGTGCTCATCTCTTTGAACTTCAGTTTCTCAAAATGAGAATGGCAATGATGAAACTTACCCCTGGAAGCAGTGTCCTGACGTGCCGGCCGTCTGCTTGGAAATCTGTATTCCCTTGTGCGCACGATCAAGGCAAGCGTAACCTGTCCTTTCACGGACCCTGTGGCGGTTGCTTTCACAGCTCTGACTGGTAGTTTAGTTTACTCTTCGATTGCTTTATTTAAACTCTTATGTAGTTATATAAACACACCTCAACACAATTTATAGGCTTGCGATTCTTCTCTCATAGCTGGCTTGTTTTTCTTTTTGAAACAAACTCTTGAGTCTAGACTTTGACAGGTTGATACATGAGTTTGGGGACTGTTTATACGGAAACCATATACACATTCCAGGAACGTGCCTTGTTACCGATCTGAAATAAAGATGATGAACCTTAAACTCGGAAAGAGACGCCCAAGAAATCGTTTGAAGTGCAAACTCTGATCTGTTACTAAGAAGAGAAACAAAGAGGTCCTCACAACGGGCTTTGTTGTTTTAAGAAGAGCCCGGTGTTAGGGAGAGAGCAACTTGAGATCAATATGGGAGAGAACGTTCTCATGATACAAAACGTGCACGATGAAGGGGGTTGGGGAATCTCTACATCGTAACTTTCCTCTGGGGAAGCGCTGAGACAGAACCAATTGACCAACTTCAAGAAATTATAGGAAAACAGTCAATCAACGAATGGAAAAGAAGATGGATATCCTGGAGATAAATTTTGATTCAAATATCCCATCTTAGATTTCTCCGGTGAGCCTATGAAGATGAAGACAGGATCGTGTTAAGGACTCGGCCCTAAAGACCAGATCTGTGTAAAGAGTGAACGTGTAATCCTAACTGCGGGTAATGGGGGGTGAGCGGAGCGGTGTGCGTGTGATTGTACATAGGGTGTTTTAGGCCAAGTGTGTAGTCCAAAGGACACATTTCTTAAGCTTTCAAAACATGGACAAATTATACTCAGTAAGTCAGTGTTCAGTGACTTCTCTTTTCTAGGGCTAAGAGAGCAAATCTAGAAGTGGCAGTTTACTTTGCCAACCCGTCATGGCCCGGACTGTAGGGAGGGGGGATTCCAGTCAAGGCCAGGCCTACAGAAGAGGCAGGAAGGGGAGTTCACTGGGCTTCAGAGGCAGCTGACCTTCCCAGCACACTGATGATCAGACTTAGGCTGATGAGAAGCCAACTGGGCCCCGAAGCTGGAGGGTACAGAGTCACCACAAGTAGCCTGGACATCATCGCCTGATCGCTCTAGAACCTCCTATGGATCAGCACACGAAGAGTGATTAAGTTCAGAAGCTGTGTCTTTTAATAAAAAGGGCAACGTGTACATATCCTAGTACATAGGAACGAGTTCTTTCTCTGGGTGCTCCCAGGGAGTAAAGATACCGAGATGGAGCTGTGCTCCCATTGCTTTCTTCTGTGGACTGCCAACTCACTTCCTGGTATGTGGTGGACAGATTTTCATTTGCCTGCCCAGTATCCAATCCCCTATTTCTAGAAAAAAAAAACACTTCTTCGTCCTTTGGAAAAATCATGGGTGATTCTGACAGAGCAGACCTCATCACCAGCTCCAGATATGAGCTAGTGACCTGGCTGTGCCAGTCACTAGGATTGGAAATGCGACCTAAATTAGGCTCCTAGGACTTTGGGGGAAGGAGGTTGTAGAGGAACAAAGTATAAGTTTTTCCACTGACGTTGCTGAGTTGGTAGGAAGTGAGCCTGGAACTGCCAGGTACCCCTAGAGACGGGCATCTGCAGAACGAAGCAACAGAAAAGAGAGCGAAAGAAGGAGAGAGGGATGCAGCCCAAAGACATCTGTTTGAGCCACTGGATTCAACTGACAAAACCATTCCTTAAACTTTTTTTTAGTTACTGAGCCAATAGAAACACTCCTTCATGTGACACCCATTTGAGTTAAATTTCTATCACTTGCTATCTCAAGAGACTTCATAAATCAGAACAAAACTAAGCTATAATGACACACCATGAAAAGCCCAAGCCTGTCCCCCAGAGTGGCACCTGCCAGGGCATCTGGCTGGGCTGCCTTCAGTTGGCCCTTTGAGACTTGCTGATTCATGTCTGAGATCTTTATTGTCTGGGCTTTGGAGATACAGTTATATTTTTTTAAATATGATTTGCTCTCCAGTAGGGAAGGCTCATGAATCATTGGAAGTTTGGTCTGTGGAGTGATTTTGGAAATATAAGTGGTCCAGCAGGTGACTCCCTGTGCATCTTTGAGATTAACATTTTATAAGGACCACTGAGATATAGTTATCTTAAAAAAATATTGCTCGTTTCAACTTGATTTTTTGCATTGGCTGAAGTAAGGCAGGTTTGCGTGGTCTCAAGTGAGTTAGGCTTGGGCCTGGGCTCTCCATTTCTTCATCCTGTGCTAGCTTACGTACAGGGGAGCTCTGAGTTCTCAATTGACGATGAAGTGTGGAAAACTTAAGAAAATTATCTCATGCTAGGGCGTAAGGGAACAGGTTGGCCATGCTGAACATTTGGAAATTTGTTTCCTCTGAGGGATTATGGAGTTTCAAAATTCACTTTACTAAGTATACATGTTTAATTTGCATCCAATTAGATAAAGCAGCTGGAGAGAACATGGAGCGCGTATTAATTCATTAATTCAGGCGTCAGAGTGGGAGGGTATGCACAGCCATCACCCAGATGAATGGTTTAAATTGCTCTAATCTACAAATTGGAGCAAATTTTCTGTGGTTTGAATGCTTTTCCAAGCTTTAAATGTTTCGTTTATAATGTGTTTTCTTTTGTTTTCTTTTTTTTTATTATTATATTATGTTAGTCACCATACAGTACATCCCCGGATTCCGATGCAAAGTTCG
>NW_023254913.1:0-1720 GCF_002007445.2 Ailuropoda melanoleuca | reverse complement strand
CTCTCTGCACTTCTGCAGGCGGGTACCACGCGGGGAGCCAGGCGGGAAGCCTGAGAAACTAAAGGAGGGGCAGCCCCTGGGCTGGACCGGCCTCAGCCTTGAGCACGGCTCAGCCTCCCACGCTGCTCCCCCCTCACGTGCTCCCGTTCCTCCAGGCCCGACTTGCAACATTTCTGTTTCCAGTGCAATGCACGTTTTGCACGTAAAGTGAAATGCAATGAAACTTGTGCCGTTAAAATGTTACTAAGGGAGCGTGCGNAGCGAGCGCGCAGGGGATGATAGTTCCCAGGACAAAGGGATTCACAGCAAGCAAGGTCAGCAGGCACAGCAGGATAAAGAAGCCAATCAGGGGCGGGGTGAGGGAAGCCACCCCAAGCCCACTGCACTGCTTCTCCGCAAGTGGCTCCTGCTTCGTGGTTCCTTGTGAATGTGGGGAACACAGCAGCTGGGGCTCAGGCCACGGATTTCAGTGCCCGTCCGCCCTCCTTCTGGCAGCTCTTAAGGTGACCTGCCCCACCCTCATCTCATCGCTTCCACGGGCTGCTCCTCCCGCGAGTGAAAGCATTTGATGAAGGCTGACCCTGCAGGCTGAGGGCCGGTGAGCCGGGGAAGGCACCTGTCGCCAGGCCAGCCACCCCTCATGGGAATCTCTGTGCTCGCTGATTGCCCTTGAGCCCTGCATCTACCCTTCCTTAGCTTGTCCCTAGTTTTTGCCAGAATTCAGCTCTTGTTGGAGGACTTCTTAGAAGAATGTGACCTCCTGTTGACCACAAGTTGGCCCTGGGCCATCGGAGGGCCTTCATCCCTTCCCCTGGCCTTGAATGTAAGTTCCTCTCCGTCCTAGGAGCTGGTACAAGGTCCAGCTTCAGAGGGAGGGTTGCTGGGCCCATCTGGACGGTGTCTGGGGTGAAGCCCATGTGGACGACGACATGAACGTTTAGGGTTCTGGCCGGTTGCGCACAGACGTCTTCATGGGGCGGCCCAAGACCAGGCTGGCATGTCTGTTTCTAGCTTCTTCAACCTGCCAGGACCCACGTGGAGTGGCCTGCATCTTTCGTGGTCTGTCCTTGTGCTCCCTGTGAAGGCCCAGTGGCTGATTTCACTGAGAAGCTCTGCAGGCAGCTCCTAGGGCCAGAGGCCAGGAGCAGAGACATGTGTCTAGAGAAGGAGGCATCCTTGGAACATCCCAGGCTTGGCCGTCGAGCTGTGTGTGGGCGAGTGTGGACGTCCGTCCGAGGCTTGCGGCCACCCCGACAGCCCCAGGCATTCTGACGTGCTGGTGGGGGAGGCGCGGCAGGTCACCCCGACAGGGACGGAAGCCCGTGGCTGCGGTGCAGGCCGGCCTCTGCTGTGGACAGACGGCCGGCCGCCCGGGTCTGACGACAGGCCGCAGCTCAGACAGCAGGCTGGAAGAAGAGCCGCAGGCGGAGAAGGGCATGCGGGCCGCACCACTCCTTGGGCCTGGGGTGGCAGACAAGGCGGGGCTCCAGGGACCCTGGAGACGTTAGGCGCCTGCTTTCGAGGTTGCGGGGCACGAGCTGCCTGCGGACTGCAGTCTGNGGGCACGAGCTGCCTGCGGACTGCAGTCTGAGTGCTGGGACAGAGCCTGACAGCCTCTCAGAGGGAGGACTCGGGCGCCAAGAGGAGGAGGCACTGGCCATAGGTGAGGACAGGCACTTCGCCCCGTGCCCTCTGACCCCTGATACAAAGGGAATGAAAT
>NW_023254912.1:0-2183 GCF_002007445.2 Ailuropoda melanoleuca | reverse complement strand
CCCCCCCCCAAGAATGAGAAAAAAACCCAGTGGGGATTTCTGGTAGCTAGAGAGTGAAAACTTACTATTCCGTGTTTCCATTTCTTGGATTCACACCCCAAAAGCAGTTTTGAGATGGTCACGATAAGACACAAGATCATGAAGAAAACTTCTGGGTGAAAATTTTATTTGAGAAGTTATACTCAGCCTATCACTGACTGTTCCATTGTCCTCTTACTGCGGCAGTCTATAAAATTGATCAAGAAATCTATTTTCTCACTAACCTGTAAGGTCTCTCTAAAAGCATTAGCTCTCTCAGTTTTTATGCCTGTATGTTCTATTAAAACTTCTGAACTGGGGGGGATTAAATTTTGCATGTGCTGATTGGCATTTCCCCCTACTTGGTGGGGGGGGGGCTTTTTAAGACTTCTTTTTAAGGTTCATAGAAAAAATGAGAGGAAAGCATAGAGACTTCCATACGTCTCTGCTTGTATCCCCCACCAGAGTGGTACGTCTGTTACGGTTGATGAACCCACATTGACACATACTTCTCACCCAGAGTTTATGGTTTTTACATTTGGGTTCACTCTCAGTCTTGCACATTCTGTGGGTTTGGAGAAATATGGGATGACATGTATCCATCTTTATAGTATCATATAGAGTATTTTCACCGCCCTACAAATCCTCTGTGCTCTGCCTGTCTCTCCCTCCAACCACCCCTGATCTTTTTCTCGCTGCTATTGACAGTCATCTGTAGGTTTTGGTGTGGACATAAGTTTCACTTTCGCGTTTTATTGGGAAATGCCAAGCCAGAGTTGTAGTTATGAAGGCAAAGGCATGGGGGTATCAGGGGGACAAGACGGTGAGACTTGGTGAATAAGATGAGCCCCCAGGACTATGGGATTGAATGTGCCTGAGCCCCACAGTGTGCTATCCTGTAAGTCCGTGACATCACATTATAAAATTTTTTTTAAATATTGATTTATTTATTAGAGAGGGACAGAGCAGTGGGGAGGCACAGAGGGGGAGGGAGAGTGAGGGGGAGAGAGAGTCTTAAGCAGACTCCGTGCTGAGCATGGAGCCCAATGCGGGGTTCGATCTCATGACCGTGAGATCCCAACCTGAGCCAAACCCAAAAGTCGGATGCTTAACCAACTGAGCCACCCAGGAACCACACATTTTTAAAAATTTTTAAGGAAGCCAGATTTCATGTGGAATTTCTAGATTTCTGGACTTTTAAATGTTGACAACTCATTGATACCCTCCTCGGGCCAAACATTACCCATGTACTGCAGACCATACCAGCCCAGTTTAAATCCCTTGTCTAAATGTAAAATAAATAAATAAATAAACAAAAATCCCTGAAAGTTTACGGAGGAGGAAGAGGGTATGGGTGTAGCTTTAAAATTTATTGCGGTCTCTCTTCTCCTTCAAACACATTGTTCTCTATAAAAATATTTTTTAAAGAAAACTAATAAAATAAGACAATAGACTTAATAGAAAACTGGAATATCTGTAAGGGCCTAAACCTTATTCTCAGAACTCTGTGAATAAAAGTCGAATGAGATCCTTTTATATACGTGGCCTAATGGTTTACAGCTGAGTGAGTAGCATTACTTTCAAATATAATGTGAAGAAAGCAATTTTTAAATAAATGCATAGTTTGGCTACCAAGCCCACAGGAGGTATTGTGACGTACCCAACCTGAAAATCAAATTATTTAAGGTTGGTTATACTAATAACAGCCTCTAACCAACTGCTAAGGTTGACTATAAAACCAGACTTGCCAAAAGCAGCAAACGAGACAGGTTTGAGAGGAAGTGGAAAGAAAATAAGGTACAGGGCATGTTTACTAGTTAAATGTGAGACTTTCATATAAACGACAGAGGCTGCGTGGGATTTTGGTCCTGAAGACGTTGTGGAAAGACAGGTGTCGGTCTAATGGTGTCACGGTCTGGTCCCTCCCTCCTTCAGCACAGCCCCCTGCCCACCGTGGTTTCTCCTCGCCATTGACAGTTGACCCTGTAAACCATGGTTTCTCATCTCTCCTACCCTCTCTTAGCCTAAAGCCACATCCACATCACCCTCACTTTTGACACAGGCAATTCCTTATTTGTCCCATAAAATTCAGCTAAGTTCAGGTGTCTTCTCTTCCCAGAAACCTCACCTAAGCCCTCTCCTCTGTCCAGGGTGCCTCTGCACCA
>NW_023254911.1:0-2179 GCF_002007445.2 Ailuropoda melanoleuca | reverse complement strand
AAAAAAAAAGTGGGTTCTACAGTTAAAGACAAAAACAAAACAAAGCCGCACATCTCTTCCTTTAGAACCCATGTTCTGATCCCTCACTGAAAGGCTATAGATACGTGGTTAATATGCCTCCCTGTCGTGTTTTATCTCTAGGGAGCTAAAATTTTTTAAATGTGCATATTAACAAAGGCTGTCAAGCTTTAATTAGTCTGCCTTTGATTGTGAGAAACTTTACTTACCAAGATCAACTTATTCCCCACCGCCTGGTCCCCCCATTAAAAACCCATTTTAAAGGTTTAGCTCAATTATCTGGGTTGCATGGTTGATACCGAACAACTTCAAATAATAAAGGCTGGCAGATAATTGGAAGCATTTTTCCTGGGCAAGATAAGGAATGGAATACAGAGGCCCTCTAAGTAGAGGAAGCAGGGTTTTTGTCAGAATTTCATGAGAAAAAATATTCCCACTGAGTACCAAGAGCCTACTGCCAACCAGAGTCATGGAGCTTGCTCCCTTCTGCCTAAGAAAGTGCAGGTTTGGATAGAAAAATGGACCCGAACAGAAAAACACAGTGATTGGAGTGCAATTTCAGTGTGTATGCATCTTTCTTAGCTTACTTTCAGCACCTTTCAGTGCAGAGAAAAGAACGATGCTCTAAAATGGTGGGTGGGTTTGCATTCCGGTCCCTTCTGAGCTCTCCACCCTCAGCAGCTACCCAGCCAATTGGCTCATGTTGTCCAGAAGAACTGCTTACAATCCCACAAATGAGCAATGCTACCCCAGCATGCCATCCTTCCTCATCCACTATCCTCTTTGCCTAAATGTCCTTCCCCTGCTTACCCATCAGATAACCTTGCACCAATGTTGTCACCCTCAAGCAGGGTCCCCTGGGTCCTGCAGCTGATGGAAAGCACTCACTTGATCCACTCATTATGCCCTGGCTGTTCCTCCATTATAACACTTACCACTCCCTATTATCATAATTCAAATATAATTATAATAGTAATAGCAACTCTGAATGTCTCTTTATTCTCCCATCAATTTACTATGAACGATAGCATGATCTCCATTTTATGGTGCAGGGAACTGAAGCCCAAGGGAGTAAAGAAATTGCTCAAGGTCACAGAGCTAGTGAGTGATGACCTCTGCTGAGAACCTAGGTTTGATGTCAAGCTGTGAATACCCCCGTCTTTCTCTCTGGGATACATGAGGCCCCAGAGAGCAGAAGGCTCTGTTTTCATCACAAATAGCATTAGGCTACATAAGACTAGGATAATTACAGATGGTCCCCGACTTACGATGATGGTTCAACATAAGATATCTCAATTTTATGATGGTGCAAAAGCATTCACATTCAGTAGAAACTGTACTTTGACTTTTGCCTGTGGTGGCAAAGCTATCATGTGATAAAGCCACTGTCTCCAACACCAAAACCCATAGGGTTTGCACAACACGACCACACCCATGACCATGTGATTCCAACGCAGATCCTATAAATTTTGCTTGTCTTTGTCAGTAGATTTTATGCACAACAAGGGGAGGGATGCTATCTCTCATGTTCACAGCGGTATCCCTATGCTTAACTCAGTGGCTGACAGAGTAAATGCTCTTTGCTAAATAAATATTTTCAGAGATGACTGTCCTTATTTCAAAGGCATGAAAACCATGGCTCAAGAGAGGGAGTCACATGATCAAGACTAAATGCTTAGGAAGCTGTGATTGCATGGTGCCCTGGGTATTATACGCAACTAATGAATCATCAAACTTTACAACAAAAACCAGGGATGTACTGTATGGTGACTAGCATAATATAATAAAAAAAATTTAAAAAAAAAAAGGAAGCTGTGAATTTGTATTCATTTCCAGTTCACTGAACTAATAATCCAGGATTCTCTACTTTCCAAACAAACCTCTAACCAGGAATAGATCCAGATGTTATTGGAAAAAAATGTAGCATGTTTATTAATTTACGCAATAAAAACTTGTCGCATGATTGGACCTTACATTCAAGCAGGGGCCACAGGCATTAAGGGAACCATCATGCAACCAGATGCAAAACTGCAGGGATGAAACGTGCAGTGGGAGAAATACTGAACGACAGGAAAGCATAAACATGGGAGTCTGAGGCCGAAGGCTGGCTCAGAGAAGGCTTTCCTGAGGACACGCAGAGCAGGCAGGGATCTAGAGGACA
>NW_023254910.1:0-2178 GCF_002007445.2 Ailuropoda melanoleuca | reverse complement strand
CCTCTTCTTCCTCCAGCCCCTGGTTTCCCTGTCCCCACCAGAGCCTCCCGGTGGCTCTCTCCACCTCTCTCTGCAGCTGACCGTGAACAAACATTATGATGTTTCCCAACAAGTTCTTGCCTCCAGAGGCTCCACTTTGACCCAGGTACACTTGACAGCAGTAATTCTAGGGCAGGTGAGGGCACAGGGATCTGCCTGGAAGGAAGACTGAGGGATGGTGATGTGGGGAGGAGTTGGTGCTGGCCCTGGACCCCTCTCAGCCTTCTGGTTGCCTCTTCTTGGCTTCCCAAGGACTTGCTGGGCCATGATATAGATATAATCCTGAATCGAGGGAATTGCATGGCTGCCACCCTGCAGATCGCTGAAGAGAATTTCCCTGAGGTGAGGCCTTAGGCCCGGTGCTGATATTACGGCAGAGGGTGGAACCCATGGGCTGTGGGAAGATTTGTCTCTGAGGCCCTAGACAGTAACTGTCACTCTAACTCTTCTTCGCCAAAAGCTGTTGTCCTTGAACTTGAGAAACAACAAGCCATATGGGCTGGATGGCCTGTCTGACATTATACAGGTGGTCTCCACAGTCAAGATCCTGAACCTCTCCAAAAACGAGGTGGGAAGAGGGAGCCAACTCAAAGTCGGGGTTGACAGTGGGTGGTAGTGCTCATCTGAGAGATGACAGGAGGCAGGAGAAGGTACCTGGGTGGAAAGGTAGGGGCTGGGGCGCGGGGGCCTGAGTGTGTCTCTTTCCCTGGGACTCCTTTTACAATTTCCTCCTCGTATTTCTCAGCAGAAGTCAGCCTGAGAGTTGCACAAGGTGAAGGGGTTGTAGAGCTGTGGCCAGAAGGGAATCCATGTCAACTTTCCTGGGGACCTCTGCCCCTAGGAGCCTGAGCTACCCAGCAGTGCCCCTCTGCGGGAGGTGGCAGCCATGGGGAGGACCACATGCTCTGCCTTCTCTTCTGTCTGTGTCCCTCACCTGTGCTTAGAGGTCTCCTTTCCTTCCTCTGACCTGCTCACCTGTTTGCCTGGTCTGGGGTCTGTTTTTTACTTTTCTGCACTCAGCTTTCTCTAACATGCCGCTATGTCCTGGATGTTCGTGTTCCCCACCCCACATTCCTCATTCGTTGAAAGCCCGACACCCAAAGATGTTAGTGTCAGAAAGTGGGTTTGGAGGAGGTGCTTAGGTCATGAGGGTGTAACCCTCCTGAATGGGATGAGTGCCCTCATATAAGAGGCTGCAGAGAGATCCCTAACCCTTTCTACCATGTGAGGACATAGCAAGAAGGTGCCAGGCATGAACCAGGAAGAGGGCCCTCACCAGAAAGCGGCCATGCTGGTGCCTTGATCTAGACTTAAGCCTACAGAATGGATAGCAGTGAATTTCTGTCATTTATCAGATACCTGGTTGGTAGTATTTTGTTATAGCTGCCCAAACAGACTGAGACTCATGCCTTCCCATGTGTGTTCTAGGAAGCAGGAATCCCCCTTCTGCTCAGGAGCAGAGTGACCACCTTGAGCCAGGTGCTGGTGCCCTGGACTGGGAAGGGCCTTCCTGCCCAGGGCCTCATGCTGAGACAGGCCTTCCTACGCCCTGCTGAAACAGGGCTTCCCTCCCTGGTTCTGAGAGGGACCCTCCTTTCCTCGAACCAAATGTACCCTCCTTCTAATCTCAGGCTGTCACAATGGCTTTCCTGTCCCATGCTGAGGGCCGAGGTCCTGGGGGGCTGTTCCCCGAGGTCCTGTTCCCCTGGCCCAATGCCAGGAGCTGGGCCCTCCTTGGGAGAAACCAGGGTTCCCTGAGTCAGGGGGCTAGAAGTGGGTGACTGCCAGTGAGCAGAGGGCTTCCTGAGGCAGGAGTGGAAGGCAGAGGGCAGAGGTGCTTGAGAGCACAGGAGGACAGGCCCCTCAGAGGCACCGCCCCTTCTCCTCCCTCTGCAGGTCACATCATCCTGACTGGTCCTTCAGAGGAGCCCTGGGTAGCCGGACACGGGTATAATCCCTCAGACAAGGAACCGACTGAGACAGGCTCAGGTGCACTGGGGCCATCAGGAGGGAAGGCGGTGATCATAGGAGGGGACCACAGACCCTCAGCTCCACGCTGACCTGGGGCTTGGCCCACTACTCCTTCTGGGGTAGGTCTCCTGCCCCCGTGGCTGCCTCGTTCCCCATGTCTGCCTCAGA
>NW_023254909.1:0-2165 GCF_002007445.2 Ailuropoda melanoleuca | reverse complement strand
CAGACTTCCTCCGTGTTGTCTGCACTTGCCCCGGGCCCCTCACCCTCCGCTGCCCTGTCCTGCGCCTGCCCGCTCAGAGGGAGCAAGGTGGAGAGGAGAGGGGAGGAGGCCAGAGAAGATGGGGGGCGGGGGGGGGGAGGCCCGGGTCACGTCCCACTTTGTAGGCCACTGTAAAGGGCTTTGTCTTGGTCTCGGAGTGAGAGGGGAGCCCACGGAGGGTTTGGAATAGTGGAGTTTTGTGACCTGACTTGGGTGTTAGCGCCGCCGGGCAACTTCAGCAGTCCATCTGTGGGGCCAAGGCAGTGGACTAACTCTGGGCTTTGCTGGGTGAGGGAGGGAGGCTCAGACTATGTTCTGATCTCTTGATGATCCAGCCCCACAATTCTGGGGCAGTCTTGGGAGCCCTATCTGGAAAGGGTGGGTCCCAGTGCCCCTCCTTCTTGTCCCTTTCCTCCAACTGCCCTTTGCAGTCCTTCCCCTCCCTCTCTGGATTCTTACAGAAGACTCATTTGTCTCCTTTTCTACCATAATATGTCTCGATGACTTATCAGCAAAGAGCCAATGCCTTAGTAAAATAAAATAGGACAGTTTCTCCGTTAAAAGAAAGGAGAGCCACATTCTCAGGTTAAATAAAAAGTAAAACTATGGTTCCTCGATTCAATAATGGTCAAGATTTTCCTACCGCAAAGTGAAGAAAGAAACAAAGAGACACAATAAAAAGTATTCAGGTTGGTTTACGCCAAGGGGAGAATTCCTGGATCTGTGTAACTGAACGGTCTGGGGGTAATTCCTGTCTTCAGGCATGGCTGGATCCAGGATTTGGTGCTCTGAGATGGGCCTTCCTGCTCCTGCTTCCCCTCTGTCCAGTGTCAGCCTGTCCCCCCCGCCGCAGCCCCCAAAGTGTCACTGGCTTGTATGGGGTCACCGTGGCCACAGGAGAGCAGCACTCTGATGGGCCAGGCCTGAGCCACATGCCCACCCCTGGAATCAAGGGTGAAGTCAGCTCTCCCAGAATCATAACTGCTGAGGGGAAGGAAAATGGGTGTCTTCTGGGGGCGGGAGGGGATAAGGATACTGGTACGAGGAGAAGGGGAAAGGATGCTGGGTGACAAAACCAACAGATGTCCTCTACGGTGGTGACAGGTATTTCATCAAATTCAAAATCTTTTCCCAATGTTTTTAAAGAGTGAATCTAGGAAAGATTATTCCTTAACTTAATACGACATGATTATTGTGCAAAATGAAAATATTTTTTCTTTAAGATTTTATTTAGCTATTTGAGACAGAGAGGGAGAGGGAGGAGGAGGAAGAGCAGAGGGAGAGGGACAAAAAGACTCCGGGCTGAGCATGGAGCTCGACGTGGGGCTCGATCCCAGGACCCTGATATCATGACCTGAGCCAAAATCAACAGTCGGACGCCTCACTGACTGAGCCAGCCAGGCGCCCCAAAAATACTTATTTCTAATGTAATACATACTCGAGGGACATATTTAAATAACATGCAAGTCTGAAATTTAAAAGGTGAACGTTTCCTTCCATAATGTGATTGTTAGTGATGAACATTCTTGGAGTGGCGGCGGCTTGTTCCAGGTATAGTTACTGTGCATTTCCCCACATGTTCGCGTGGTGAGAGCATACTGCAGAAGCAGGAACGTGCCTTGTGCAGAGTTCCTCGGCTTGTTTTAATCTCTTTCTATGTTAGTACCCAGGGATCTAGCTCCTTTGCTCTTTAACCGCTGTGTGATGTTCCACCAGGACAGTTGTACCTTGACTTACTGAACCTTTCTCAGTTGATGTGCATTTGCCTTCTTTCCAGTTTTTCACTATGACAAATGATGCTGCAATTAATACCGTGCTCCATATTGCCTTGTCACACATGCAAGAGTTTCTCTATGATAGATTCCCCAAGTTGGGTCAAGGTGTATGCACCTCTTTAACAAATAACGTCAAGTAAATTTCCAAATAGGTTTTATAAACACTCCAACTGAGAGTGTGTAAGAGACTTTGCTTCCAACTAACCCTCACCAAACATTGACATTGGAGACTGTCAATGTTTAAAACTTCATCAAGTGAATAGTTTAATATATATAATAGCGGGGCGCCTGGGTGGCACAGCAGTTAAGCGTCTGCCTTCAGCTCAGGGCGTGATCCCGGCGTTCTGGGAT
>NW_023254908.1:0-2163 GCF_002007445.2 Ailuropoda melanoleuca | reverse complement strand
TCTTTAAAAAGCGATAGAGGAAGAGAATTGTTTTGGAGCCCAAGTGAGGACAGCTGCCTGGGATACACAATCTCCACAAAGATTTTACTCTCATCTTTAGTTTGAAATGTTTCTTTTAGGTTATTTGTGGATGAAGCAGATGTGCAGTGTGTGCTGGGGGCAGAAATAGAGCCCAGGCTTTGAAGTCATTCTGACCTCGGTAAAAGTTAACGTATAGCTCTCCT
Organism: Ailuropoda melanoleuca; assembly: GCF_002007445.2. Lineage (NCBI taxonomy): Eukaryota > Metazoa > Chordata > Mammalia > Carnivora > Ursidae > Ailuropoda > Ailuropoda melanoleuca. The sequence continues at coordinate 1,939 of NW_023254908.1, read as the reverse complement.
GGGGACCCAGGAGCAGGGTCCACAAGCATTAAAAGTTCAAAATTTCCTTCATCACTATAATGGGTTACTTTCTATTGTGTCTTTGATCCTGTGGCCTTTATCATAGGAGTCTCTGGCGCTTTTGTAAATATTTTATTTTCGATGGGAGCCAGGCTATTTAGGTGTAGTGGCTCCTGACCTCCTCTCTGAGGTTCTAGTTCCTAGGAAAATGTAATTTTCAGAGCCTTTGTGGTGCTACGTTTGTCTGCTTGGTTTATCTGTTGCCGCTGGGCCCCTTCGCTGGCGGTACCTGAGACGCAGAAAAGCTGAAGTCTGCATTTTATTCCTGAGTTTTGTCTCATGTTCTTTCTCTGTTGCGAGAGCCCATCCGGCCAATCCTGTGACATTTCGTTGTCATGTCACGTTAGGCCTGTCTTGGCTGTGACAGTTTCTCAGACTTCCTTTGGTTTGGATGACTTTGACAATTGAGAGGGTTACAGGTAAGATATGGTGTAGAATAGCCTTCAGTTGGGTTTGTCTGACGTTTTCCTTGTGATCGAACTGGTGTTGTGAGTTATGGCGGAAAACCACAGAATGCCATTTTTATCAAGTCGGATCAAGAGTACATAATATGAACATACGTTAAGATCAGTGAAGCAGATCTTACTCTCCTGGCTGTAGTCGTGTTTCTCGGGTTTCCCCAAGTGTAAAGTTATTCTGTTTACCCCGTCCACACTCTCATCTCTGGAAGTCATTAAGAACAGACCACACCTAACTGGTGGAGAGTTACACACGCTTTCCATGAGGGGAGAGTATATGCATAAATTGTTTGGAATTCTTCAGCATGGAACATCTATTTATGCCCCTCTCTATCTCTGTATCTATCTCTCTATCTCATAGTGTTCTCCTGGGTTTTTAAATAGTATTTGGGTAAGAAGCCAATATTTCATTTCTTTTTTTCTTCAATTGTTCCAGTTTTGGCCATTGGGAGTGCCGTCAGTTGGCTCCCAGGTCCCTTTGGTTTACTCCCATTATATGGGATTTGCTTTTTTAACAACTCCTTGCTTTCAGGCTCATCTTGCACATTTCCATGTTGCATGTATTCCAGCCTCATCTTTCCTATTTGCACAATCCTAAAACCAGCCAGTTCTCCAAGGAACACTGTTTCCTTTTGTTAGGAGAAGGTATTAGAAACCAGTATCTGTGTACCAGGTGTCCACGTTGCTGTTTGGATGAAGTGGCTGCTACGCCCTCTCAGCTGACAAAGCAAAGAAATGTATGCGTGCATATTAGCTCACATATATGCACATTTCTGTGCAAATGTCTAAACATAGGCATCAATCTCGATAGTGACCTAAATATGAATACATGCTGATGTCTCCAACTCTAATTTATTATTGCGTGGATCATTTTCGCCTCTGCCCCTCATCATCTGCAGCCTCCCACTCCAGTAGGGAGAAATCTGTCCTCCATTATCCACCGTCAGTTCAATGAATTGGCCGGTTCCGGTACACATGCATAATGGTATCAGTTTTCTTACACTGTACAACCACAGGCAACAAATTTCTCCACTAGAGTACCTTACATGTGCAATTGTTTATCTTTTTAGCCTTACAGACTTCGTTCCTTTCCAGAGGTACTTAGGTCAGCCCTGTTTCCCTGCTTACCTCCCTACCTTAGTGTAGATTTTCTATACATGATTGTGGTTAGATTCCCTTAGTACATTCTGCATTACAGCCTGCTATCCCCTGATATCCTTAATAATATGTGTAAACTGTGCATACATGACGTTTCAATTTCTGTGCAGGAAATCACTGTGGATAATGACAAATGCATAGTGTCAAGTAAGCACCATTACATTATCACAAGGCGCTAAAATAGCAGCTGCCCTTTACCTATTCAAAGTATTTACCTATTTCCACTGTGCTCTCTCTACTTTTGCATTTTCCACATTTTTTTT
>NW_023254907.1:0-2157 GCF_002007445.2 Ailuropoda melanoleuca | reverse complement strand
AAAAAAAAAAAGCTGTGCAAAGAGATATTACTTAGTCCTCTGTTTCTACAGATGAAACAGCTCTCTTCTCCCTGTGACTCAACCCACAGACCTGTCTGCCTCACGTGGTATTTTGAACTGTTACACTTGTACTTTCCTCAAGTTCTTAAAATTGTGGGGGAAAAAACCAACAACAATGCTTATCTTTTGAAAAGGAATAATTACAAGAGCTACACATAAGAATAAAGTATGACTGAAATCTATTCTGCCATCTGCTTTACTTAATAATAGTTATAGAAATCCACAGGGGTAACAAATCATATACTAAAAAGCATTATCTGCAGTCTCAGTGTTTTACATTTGATATTCACTCATCACATTGTAATTCTGAAAAAACAAGTCAAAGCATGGCACAACTGCTGAGGGATGTTCCAGGTCTGAAATGGTGAAAAATTCTCATTCTTCTGAGATTAGTACTAAACAGCAGACTTAGCTACAAGAAAATATAAAAGGAGTAAGAATTTACTATGGTATACTCACGATGGGGAAAGGATCCTCTACAGACAGCTTTGTTTAAAATGGTTACAAGAAACATATGGCAGTTTTTAAAATCAGACTCCATTTTCTCGATAGATTCCATTCTAGGAGAGAAAGTAAATTTCAATTTAAGTAAGTATATAAAGGGTTAACGGGTAGGCTACAAAACATCATTGGAGTAATTTCAAATGTACTGCAGTTTAATTTCCTAAGTCTAAAGATTATGAAGTAGAAAATTTCCTGCCCCACTTTAAAATATAAGCTTTCCAAATATTTGAAGGAAAAAGTCATCAGGACATAAAACTGTGCTCTATTTGGGTGGTACTGTGTTCCGAAGCTGGGATGACTAGGGATGTTCCCTTTTCCATTACACATTTCTGTATTTTTCATTTGCATATCTTCTTTTTGAAACCAATTATAAAGATATAAAACCCTACATTTTAAAATTATTAAAAAATGGGAGGGAAAAATCAAATAAGACAAAATCAGAGAGGGAGACAAACCATAAGAGACTCTTAACTATAGGGAACAAACTGAGGGTTGCTGGGGGGGAAGTGGGTGGGGGATGGGGTAACTGGGTGATAGGCATCAAGGAGGGCACGTGATGTAATAAGCACTGGGTGTTCTAATGCAACTGATGAATTACTTAACTCTACATCTAAAACTAATGATACACTATATGTTAACTAATTGAATTTAAATAATAAGTCATAAAAAATAAAATCGCAAAAAAAAACACACTTTCTTATGGGCAATATGGAACATACAAAAGAGAGAGCGCAGAGGACACTCACACACCCACAACCAGCTTCTGCAGCCATCTACTGCCTAGAGGCTCTCTGCACAGCCCAGCCCCACCACATTGAGAAGCAAATCTGAGACATCATAGCCCTTCCGTCATAAATATTTCAGTATGTATACATTAAAGATAAAGACTTATTTTAAAACATAGCCACAATACTATTTGCTTGAAAAAATTTAAAAATAATTTTTTAATGTCATCAAATAACCAGTGTTCAAAATTCACGTTGCTTTTGAAATTTTTCACTCTTCTGCTGTAAGTCTGAATCAGGATCAATTAATTTCCACGGACTATAATGGCTGATAATGCTTCTGAAGACCTCCTCACTCCCTGTTGTTTTTCCCCACAATTTACTTGTTGAAGAAACTGAAACAATTCAATTTTAGCCAAGCATATGCAGCAGTGTTATTTTCTCCTCTACCTAGTGATATGGAAAGAAAATGTGCTTTCCATACTTTGAGACAGCCTTAACAGAGCAAGTAAGACTTTTATTTTTACCCTGCAATTAAGAATTCCAAACTACACTTAGTTTTTTCATTCCGAGTGTTCTGGTACAGCCATAGATTAAAATTTTAAATTTGATTAGCACTACCATGAACTCTCACCTCCTTACTGACAAGTACAAGCTATTATTCCAACACTCTGGTTGACCAGACTTGTGCATTTATTTTAGGGAAGTAACAGAGGCATTATCATTACATTAATTTTATGAACAAGACAGGGACAAACTACTGAAGGTTTACAGGTTAACAGTAGAGGATGGTACTCTAGATATGAAGAGCAAGCTCCTGGCTGCACAACTGTCCTCTGACTTCATGGCATCTTTTTTTTTTTTTTTT
>NW_023254906.1:0-2254 GCF_002007445.2 Ailuropoda melanoleuca | reverse complement strand
CAGGACTCTGGCATTATTGAATGCCATAATGGTATTTCAAAATTCTTGATCCTTAAGTTACAGAACAGTGAATGGATTCCTAAATGGACTTCATTGGTTCCAGGGTTACTTACCACTTTAAACTCTAGGTCATATAGCCACCACTCTCCTCACACCAACTGGGCTGGCCTTGCCATGCTGTTTATGATTGTTATTATGGGGGAATCTGATTGCTTCCTCTTACAGGACAATATTATTTACATTTTTCTCAACATTTTGAGTGCCCTTATGGATTTAAAATGTCAGTCATCTCACCTTCAAGTATTTACTGGTGACCCAATCGGGGACAGGTAGTTAGCTATGATTCTCTGGTCATAGATAATCTTGGCATACTGGAAGGACAGATACCCATAATCCTGCTGTTGGAACACACTTATGCAACTTAATATGCAAATTCCAGCTGAATTCCAATTTATAGTAGCTTTAGTAAATGGCTTTTTTCTTCTAACATACCTCCCACAGAAAGTGGAAATAACTCTAGTCACTGACCATTACACTCCCCTAATTTCAACTCTAATTGGTTAATAGACTTGTGCAGTCCAGACACATTTCTTATATTTTCGCTTTTGTTTCTCTTGCTTTTTGAGAAGTGTCACAAAATAAGTTGTGGCCAATGTCAAAAACGCTACTGCCTATGTTCTCCTCTATGATTTTAATGGGTTCCTGTCTCACATCAAGGTCTTTTATCCATTTAGAGTTTATCTTTGTGTATGGTGTGAGAGAGTGGTCAAGTTTCATTCTTCTGTATATAGCTGTCCAATTTTTCCAGCACCATTTATTGAAGACACGGTCTTTTTTCCACTGGATGTTTTTTCCTGCTTTGTCAAAGATTGGTTTCCTGTAAAGTCGAGGGTCCATTTCTGGAGTCTCTATTCTGTTCCATTGATCTATGTGCCTGTTTTTTTGTGCCAATACCATGCTGTTTTGGTGATCACAGCTTTGTAGTATAGCTTGAAATTGGGCAACATGATGCCCCCAGCTTTGCTTAGCTTTTTCAACATTCCCTTGGTGATTCAGGGTCTTTTCTGGCTCCACATGAATTTTAGGATTATTTGTTCCAGCACTTTGAAAAATGTCATTGGTATTTTGATCGGGATGGCATTGAAAGTGTAGATTGCTCTGGGCAGCATAGACATTTTAACTATGTTTATTCTTCTGATCCATGAGCATGAAATATTTTTCCATCTTTTTGTGTCTTCTTCAATGTCTTTCACCAGTGTTCTGTAGTTTCTAGAGTACAGATCCTTTACCTCATTGGTTAGGTTTATTCCAATGTATTTTATGGTTTTTGGTGCTATTTTAAATGGAATCAGTTCCCTAATTTCTCTTTCTTCAGTCTCATTGCTAGTGTATAGAAAGGCATCTGATTTCTTTGCATTGATTTTGTATCCTGCTGCCATACTGAATTGCTGTATGAGTTCTAGTAATTTTGGGGTGGAGTTTTTTGGGTTTTCCACATAAAGTATCATGTCATTTGCAAAGAGAGAGAGTTTGACTTCTTCTTTGCTGATTTGAATGCTTTCTATTTCTTTTTGTTGTCTGATTGCTGTTGCTAGGACTTCCAGTACTATGTTGAACAATATTGGTGAGAGTGGGCATCCTTGCAGTGTTCCTGATCTTAAGAGATAGGCCCTCAGCTTTTCCCCATTGAGAATTATATTTGCTGTAAGCTTTTCATAGATGGTTTTTATGAAATTGAGGAATGTACCCTCTATCCCTACACGCTGAAGGATTTTAATCAAGAAAGGATGCTGTATTTTGTCAAATGCTTTTTCTTCATCAATTGAGAGGACCATATGATTCTTGTCTCTTCTCTTATTAATGTGTCCATCACACTGATTGATTTGCGAATGTCAAACCACCCTTGCATTGCAGGGATGAATCCCACCTGTTCAGGATGGATAATCCTTTTACTGGGGCCAAACTTTAGATTGTCAGGAATATATAACTAAATTTTCTTCAACCCAAGGCTACATGTGTGCCTCCAACCTTTATTATTTATTGATGGAGACCTCTTATGCCTCACAGGAGAGTACCAACTACTCATTTTCATGCTGCACTTCCAGAGGCCCCCAAAACTTCCTAAGAATTTCTGATACCAGTAGATACTCCAAATGGTGCAAGCAAACCTTAGTCAGGGCATTCCAAATCTATGTGATTCTGTTAGGTGCCTTGGCCCTTCAGTTCTCCTTGGTAACTCCCTGGGACAGCCAAC
>NW_023254905.1:0-1568 GCF_002007445.2 Ailuropoda melanoleuca | reverse complement strand
AAAACAGATGAGCATGGGGAAGGAAAAAAAAGAGAGGGAGGAAAACCACAAGAGACTATTAACTATAGAGAGCAAACTGAAGGTTGNGAGAACAAACTGAAGGTTGATGGAGGGAAGGTGCACGGGGAATGGGCTAAACGGGTGATGGGTATTAAGGAGGGCACTTCTGATGAGCACTGGGTGTTATATGTAAGTGATGAATCACTAAATTCTACTCCTGAAACCAATATTACTCTATGTTAACTATAATTTAAATGAAAACTTGAAACAAAGAAAAAAGAAAGAAAAAAAGAAAAGCCACAGGGAAAAGCAGGAAATAGCAAAGTCTGGATTAAGAGGAGCAGAGATGGGTGCTTGGGTGGTTCAGTCATCTAAGCCTTGATAAGATCTTAAGATCATATCAAGCCCTGTGTCCAGCTCCATGCTGAGCATGGAACCTGCTTAAGATTCTCTCCCTCTCCTACCCCTCTTCACCCACCATCCTCTCTCTCATGTACTCTCTCTATCGAAAAGAAAGAAAGAAAGAAAGAAAGAAAGAAAGAAGAAAGAAAAGAAAGAAAGAGGAGTAGAGATAATTACAGTAATAGCTAAGCCTCAATGAGAGTTTACTAGGTGCCACACATTGTCCTAAGTTCTTAGTATGTGTTAATTAGTTTAATACTCCCAACAACACTACTAAAGAGATGCTGTTGCTATTCCCGCTTTACAGATGAAGAAGCTGAGGCACAGAGAGTTTGGGGAATAGCTGGAGTTCCTAGTGCAAGTAAAAAGGGCTAGCATTTGAACCCAGGCAGTCTGGCTCCAGCATCTGTGCTCCTTTTTAAAAATTTTTTTTATTATATTATGTTAGTCACCATACAGTGCATCCCTGGTTTTTGATGTAAAGTTCGATGATCCATCAGTTGCGTATAACACTCAGTGCACCATGCAATACATGCCCTCCCCACCACCATCACCAGCCTATCCCATTCCCCCACCCTCCTCCCCTCTGAAGCCCTCAGTTTATTTCTCAGAATCCATAGTCTTTCATGCTTCATTCTGGAGTAGGGGAGCAAGCCAGAGTAGGGAAAATGGGGATGGGGGCTAGAGGAGACTAAGACTAATATCTGCCTTCCCACTGTTTCCTCCATGGAGAGCCTAATACGCATGAAAACCATGGCTACTTCCCTCTTCCAAATTGGCTATTCCTCAATACTTGATTTGTTCTTATCCACACCCCTAAGATGCCTGGACCTATCATTTGTTTTGGACAAGCTTTTCTCATTGCCATTTTGCTATGAAAAAATGGAAAGAACATGAGTNTAGACTCAAGTCCCAGTCTGAAGCAGTTTTTCCCATGAAGCTATTTTCCTTTTTCCAGTGGCTCCCCTTTTGTCTTTTTGCACAGTCTGATACAAATTTGCTCTCTTTGCCACATTCACTCCCATTGTGGACATTTTGGTGATTGATAACTACATCATTATTATTATTATTATTATTATTATTATTATTATCATCATCATCATCATTGGTTCCTGACTACAGACATTTGGTTTTCTAGTTGATCTGGGTTGCTCATGAAGCGCTTC
>NW_023254904.1:0-6602 GCF_002007445.2 Ailuropoda melanoleuca | reverse complement strand
GTTTTGGTCTCCATCTGTCTGCTTCTGTGTCTGCTTTTCTGTTGGTTCATAACTCTGGTGGGAAAGAGGGGTACTCCTAAAACTCCCATCAGTGTCTCCTGCTGAGTGGCCATGTGAGCCCATATGGAAATCCAACACCATGATGTGGCATGAGTAGCAGCAGGGCACCTGTCTTGGGCCCAGGCCTTCTGGTCATGCCAGTTCCTTGTGCCTCCTGCTGGTACCAGCTGCTCACTATGACCAAGGGGTCCCCTGGGGACAGGGACTCTCTGGCAGGGTTGCAGAGAGCTACTAGGAAGCTGGGAGGGGTGTGTGTGTGTCTTGGGGGGTCCAGAGGCTACAGTTACTGTGGAGACACATGGGATGGAAAGCTTCTCTGCCTTGGAGAAAAGTGGCAGTCGAGAGAGAGGCAAGAAACCCTCCCCCATTGTTAACGGGGGGGGGCATTTTGAAGGGAATGAACCCCAGATATATTGCATGGTATTAATTAATTGCATCTCCAGAAAATATCCAGGGGTGCCTGGGTGGCTCAGTCGGTTAAGCATCCAACTCTTGGTTTAGGCTCAGGTCTTGATCTCGGGATCATGAGATCCTGCCCCCGTGAGGCTCTGTACTCAGCGTGGATTCTGCTTGAGATTCTTCCTCTCCCTCTGCCTCTGCCCCTTCCCCGACTCACACACATGTGCTCTCTGTCTGCTAAAATAAATAAATAAAATCTTTTTTTAAAAAAAGAAAGAAAATGTCTGTCAACCATTTAATTTCAAAAATACTATTTGGGGTACTTAACAAAGTTCTTGGCAACATTATTTACATTTTTTAATAAGAAAAATGTAGAAATAATATTTTTTATCATCTTTTCTGTTTCCTTCTCACTGCTAGTGCCCCGTTCAGGCCTTCAGCACCATTCCTTGGGGTTACTTGGTCCAAGCCATGATGCTGAGAGACATCAGTAGCCCCCTACTTACTTCTCCATCCTTGCCCACTTTGAAAGGAGAGCAAGCCTCTGCATGGTGGTGAGAGGGGTGCTGGTACCATCTCTGTGTGCTCTGAGGGTCCCCAGGCTGGGCAGTCCCAGCCCCAACATCCAGGGAAGAGTGAGTCCCATGGGAGAAAATCCAGGAGGAGATAAAGACAGATGCTTCCCCCTCACAAGGTGAAAAATTGGATAGTGATATCATTATATGTGTATCTATCTCTATCTGTCTCTAGAGATGTATCCTCTAAGCAGTTTTGAGAAGCCACAGATTTAGAAAAAATATAAAATTAAAAAAAGGTCTTATATCGGTAAGAGAATATAAATAACATAACAGAAAATCAGTTCACAGAAAAGCCAATTCAACGGAAAACCAAATATGAGGAGAAAGATACTCAAACTCAGTAGTAAGTGGCACTGTGACACAACTTTAGATGGATCAATATTAGAAAACAAAAGCCCCTGACCATGTAGAGAATGTGGGGAAGTGGGAACTCTTTAACGTAGCCAATGGGAGCATGAACTGGTTCCTCCTTCTGGAATGAGACCCTGTAATACCTATTAAGATACAGAATCATCACCCAGTCACCCCATCCCCCCACCCACCTCCCTTTCCACAACCCTCAATTTGTTTCTCCGCAACCAAGAGTCTCTCATCCTTTGTCTCCATCTCTGATTTCTTCCCATGCAGTTTTCCCTCCCTTGCCTGTGGTCCTCTTCCCTGTTCCTTACATTCCACATACGCGTGAAACCATGTGATAATGAAGGAGGGCACGTGATGTGACGAGCACTGGGGATTATATGTAGCTAATGAATCATTGAGCATTATATCAGCACTAATGATGTGAAAAAAATTTGCATTTTACAAAAAAAAATGCACAATCATATACCCTGTAACCCACCAATCCCAGTCCTAGGAAATTATCCCAGAGAATAAAGATCAGCTTGTACAAGGACGATCCGTATAGCTTTGTTTCCATGACAAAGCCTGACAACCAAGTGAAAGCCCATTAAGAGAGAAGTGGCAGAATAAGCTCTCCTCACTGTGGAATTGTATACAGTTATGAAAACTNCTCACCCTGTGTCTCCTATCTGTAATGCATTAGATCTCCAAACTCAGAAAATAAGCTGGCATACAACTAAAAACTAATTCCTCTGAATAACTGCAATTCAAAAATATGGTCAACCGCACTCTTTTCTAGATCTGCTATCCGTTCCACCCGTTAAAAATCTCTTTTCTCACAAATCCTTGTATTAAATGTAGCTGCAAGTGGAAATAAAGGGAGTAGAATGTTTAAGAGATCACCCTTGCTTTAACTTTCTGGCCTCTTTTCCCTTTGCTTCACACCAAGAACTCCTTATCATATATTAAAAACACCAAAAGGGGGGCGCCTGGGTGGCACAGTGGTTAAGCGTCTGCCTTCAGCTCAGGGCGTGATCCCGGCGTTATGGGATCGAGCCCCACATCAGGCTCCTCTGCTATGAGCCTGCTTCTTCCTCTCCCACTCCCCCTGCTTGTGTTCCCTCTCTCACTGGCTGTCTCTATCTCTGTCAAATAAATAAATAAAATCTCTAAAAAAAAAAAAAAAAGGAAGGGTAAGATAACAGATCCAATATACGTGAGCAGTGTTCTTTCTCATGTGCTGGTAAGCATTCAAGGTTAATTAGCAGTACGACTAAATAGTAATGTTGCCAAGTCTCCTTCAGACAAACAATTTTCTTCAAAGTGTTCAGATGAATTAGGTAAGTAGCAGTTCCTTATCCACAAATATGTGGCCATCCAGGGCTTTTTGTTATATGAAACTAGGATTGGAAAGGAGTATGCTTTTGAGGAATGGTATAACGTGATGGTTCAGAGCATAGCATTTGGGGCTGTTAGCCTCGAATTGGAATTCCAGCTCCAGCACCTCAGTGCTAACGCTTGGATGAGCTTCCGTTCTTCTCTCTGAGAAATGGGCATCATTTCTACTTCTCCTGCTTGTGTAAGATTGCACTTAAAAATGCTGAATAAATTGTGGGTGTTGTTACTAACCTGTGGGGAAAAAAGATAGATCCATACCCACATCCTTATTGAGAGATCTTTGATACATTAATCGAGAAAACATTTTGGTAAAAACAGACAAACGTTCCCAAGTGTGTATAATTGCCTGGAAAAGATTTATGGGAACAGGAGAAAAAGGCGGAGGAAACGCACGCCATCAATGTTAGGCCTCCAGGATGGTAGAGTTGGAGAATGGTCTGGAGGAGAAGATTCCCTTTTTAAAACAACAACAAGCATGCATGACTTGGTAATTTGGAAAAGAAAGTCTAATATCAAGACTTTGAATATTGCCGATTTTCAGTAACTCTTTGTAACATTGCCCATTTTGTAGCTTGCCTTAGAAGCAATGAGTTTTGATAAGGTAAAAACCAGATTTAAGTCTCCTGTGTGCCTGTCACTTGCCCACTGGAAATGCGTGAAACCATTTTGCTGAAATTACCCCTGATTCTTGGGGTCCAATTAGACTTCTGGCCAAGAAGGACAACTTTCCATCCTGCCCTTCCCAAATCTGGACTGATGCGGCATCCATCCTTAGGTGGCCATCTCCCCAGAATTGAGATGGCCGCTGTCTTCAGCTTCTTGGATGCCCCTAGCTCGGGCCATTTGTTGTGGCTAATGTTGGTCCTGTGGCCAGGCACCTTCCTGGGGTCCCAATTGTTTCATAGGGATAGGAAGAAACAATTGTTGTTATCATTTTTATGTAATATTTTTAAAAAGATTTAGGCATTTTAATTCTTAGATGTTATGTGTTGGCTTTCTTCTGCTTGCTAACACAGTTCCCAGGGGAGGAGACAACAGGGAAAGCACCCATAGGTCCTTTCCTGGGCCACAGAAGAGGATTCAACACAGCTGTATGTGCTGGGACTATACTAGAGTCATGGAAATGGCCTTGAAGAGAATTTAGATCCTGCCTCAGCCTCCCTCATGAGCAAAGGAGAAAAGTGACCCTCACAATTTCTTCGAACTTCACTTTTTAACATTTTAAAGTTTGCTTTACAAAGCTTAATTTAGAAAATGTGAAGGAAAAAAAAAAAGATCAGTGCCCATAATATTGCAATCTGTCCCTCCCAGAGGACATGTGACATTTAGGGTCCTAATGTAAGAGGCACGTTGTAGAACACTGATGGCAGAGCCAGCTTATTCTCATCGTTCTCAAAGCCACTGTGTGTCTCAATCCAATTATAGACAGAGCAAGCAACTCCAAACTAAAAACAAGAATGGGGCCCGATCAATCAGAATTAATTTTACCTAAATGATATTTGAGATGCACCAATATGGCTTTGTGATTAGAGCCTGAAGAGGGCATCCTCCCTGCAGAGAATACTAATGCTGACATCCTAGTCCCAAGTGGCGCTTGGCGTCGTCACCAGCAACTGCCACCCGAGCCCGGCATAATGATGTTTGAGATGCACCAATATGGCTTTGTGATTAGAGCCTGAAGCTGGCATCCTCCCTGCGGAGAATACTAATGCTGACATTCTGGTCCCAAGGGGCGCTTGGCGTCGTCACCAGCAACTGCCACCCGAGCCCGGCAGTTCCCACTGGAAAACCAGCTTGTCAAGTGTCGAAAGCCCTGTGATGAGTCTGCATGGATCCATTTAGACCTCCAGCTCCTTCTCGTTCATATTCATCACAGTTGGTGTGAATTCACAAGTGACGGTGGCATGTTTCTGTCAGTGCCTAATGCCTCTTAGAAATATGGGAATTTTTAACAAGTGCTTGCCTGGATTACAAAGCCAACACTCTGGGGTAATTTTTTCGGAAGAGAGAACACTTTGTTAAAATAGGACACACCCAGCAGTCTTCCGGCTCATCTGTCCCTGTTCACCGTGTCACTATGCCAGCATCGTATGGACAAACTCCTCGGGGCACACTGAGTGCTTTCATAGCTCTTCCTCTTCCTGATGCAACGGCCATATTTAGATGGAAAGATAGTACTTATTTCTTCAATACACAGAAGAAGAACCATCAAGGGCAGCATTCTAGCAAGAGATTTAAGAGAAGTGGGAAAGGACTGGGCCACGCTTCTCTCCCCTTCTCTCTGTGGGAGGACTGGTGTGATCTTGGGAATTTGCTAGAACAGCACAGGGAACTCCTGGAAAGAACAGCTGCCCCTTCTGTGGATCAGCACCCCCGTCTGGGACTTCCTGGAGAGTTGGAGAAGGTCCAGGTCTCCAGGTGAGCACCTGTTTGCACCTTTCACCATGTCACCACCTGAACAGTCCAGCTCCTGAATTTCTGCACCTTAGTGTCCTCACATTTAAAAGAGGGATGAGCATCGAGATACCAACTTCATAAAGCTGGCATAAGACTACATGTCCCCACAAAACTCTTAACACAGCACCTGGCATATTGTGTGTACTGAAAAGATCCTAACTGCTATGATCCTTACTAATAACATATTCAAGTTTTCCACTACTAGAACCTTCCACAGAGATTGTCTTTTTCCTGAATTGGTCATGGGTATTATATTTGACCAAAGATATACATTTATGAGAGAGTTTCCAAGGGGTGGAGATGCATTGTGTCCATAAAACATTTTTCTGCAGTTTTTTCTTAGATGCCCTCATAGACTTGCCTGCTTCAAATGCAGTGGGTAGCTCATGTCTGCTCTAGTGATTAGAAACACTACACCGGGAGTTTAAGGACCCGATGGTTCTGACAGTGTGACCTCCTGGCACACAAAGTCATTCAACCTACTAGCCCTCAGATTCCTCAGCAGCACTATAAGCTTTACCAGATAATCTTGGAGATCCTTTCCAGGCGAAACTTCCAGTTCAACCATTTTATAACCCAAGCTTTGGAGAACTTGTCTGCCATNGCTTTGGAGAATTCATCTGCCATGTTTGCTCCTCTATTCCCAATCCCTGTCACAGAAGACAGTAAACAAGCATTTGTAGAGTAAAAACATGGATAAATATAAAAGATCCACTTGAGAAAAATAAATCCAATAGATCCTTTTCCACTTGAAGAAAAAAATTATTATTCATTGATTAGATATATCAAAAAAATTAATATTTCTGTCCATTTTATTGTGATGCCCACGTATTTTTTTGGTAATAATTTTCTATTATGTTATGTTAGTCACCATACAGTACATCCCTATTTTTTGATGTGAAGTTCCATGATCCATTACTCGCATATAACACCCAGTGCACCACACAATACGTGCCCTCCTTAATACCCATCACCAGCCATTCCCCCACCCCCTCCCCTCTGATGCCCTCAGTTTGTTTCTCAGAGTCCATAGTCTCTCATGGTTCATTCCCCCTTCTGTTTACCCCCCCTTCCTNCCCTTTCTTCTCCTACCAATCTTCCTACTTCTTATGTTCCATAAATGAGTGAAACCATATGGTAATTTCTTCCTCTGCTTGACTTATTTCGCTTAGCATTATCTCCTCAAGTCCCGTCCATGTTGCTGCAAGTGTTGTGTAATCATTCTTTCTGATGGCTGAGTAATATTCCATTGTATATATGGACCACATCTTCTTAATCCAGTCCACGTATTGACTGTATAAAAGCAATAATAATGCCTTCTTGTTTTTAAATTTAAATTCAATTAGTCAACATATAGTACATCCTTAGTTT
>NW_023254903.1:0-7273 GCF_002007445.2 Ailuropoda melanoleuca | reverse complement strand
GCTCTGCCGGAGTCTGTTCTCGGTCAGAGCTGTGCCGGCTCGAACCCGCAGTGCGGCCAGTGGAGGTTTATCGTCCTCCAGGCCGTGTAGCTCCTTAGCTTCCTCTGTTTCCTTCCCCCTCGAGCCTCACACTCTGTCCACGTGCCCCTGACGCCTTTCCTCCGAGAGTCACGCTCTGTGCGGAACAATGAGTAGGTGAGGCCTGTCGGGTACAGCAGAGTTTACAGAACCTTCCTATATGCTAAGTGGCTTATTTGAGCACCTTCAGTCTACTCCTTACTGAGCACCGTGAGCTGCGAGGCACGTGACGTAACTGCCCATTTTATTCGTACATCAGCTGTGTAAGGTACATCTTACTCCCTTTCATTCTGTCAGTGAGGAAACGGGTTCGGAGCAGATAAATAACTTGCCCTGAGTCCCCCAGCTAGTAATGAACCGAGCTGGTGCTTGAACCCAGGTCTGCAGATGCGTAGATTCCCGTGGTTTCTGCCACACCTAAGTGCTCATCTTCTATCAGAAAGAAAAGGGAAGAGTGAACTAAAATTAAAGATCTGGCTTAAGTAACATAAAGATTCTTCACTTTTCCAGTGGAATGAAAACGTCTGTTAAATGCGGGGTGGAGTGTGGGCTGGGGGAAGTTTTTTCCCATTTGGTAATATTTACTGCTACATTTTAGTTCGGGGGGGTCAGAGNCATTTTAATTCGGGGGGGGTCAGAATTATAAAACGGTAAGTAGTAGACATTTTTCTTGGAACAATTTGCTCAGTAGACAACGTGCAGTGATGTGAACAATGGTCTGGAATGAGTATTTATGTGTCTTTCGGTTTTGCCTCGTAATAAGGAAGCAGTCAGTAAGGGTCAAGACCGGCAGCCCCTCGCCCAGGCAGCGAGCCCGCCCCGCGCAGAGCTTTCCGCCAAGGTGCCAGCCTCTGGGACAAATGACAGCACAGAAAAACAAGCAGAGGTGAAGAAGAATAAAAGAGAAAGGAAGGAAGAAAGGCAGAAGAATAGGAAAAAAGAGAAGAAAGAACTGAAATTAGAAAACCACCAAGAGAATTCAAAGAATCAGAAGCCAAAGAAGCGCAAGACAGGCCGGGAGGCCGAAGGGGAGGCCCTGGGCTCTGCAGGGAAGAAGAGCCAGACCAAGGCTGGTGAGGCCGAGGGGGCCGCTGACAGGGCTGAGGATGGAGCTGGGGCCTGCGCGGGAGACGCCGAGGAGGAGCCCACGAAAGCCCGGCCTGGGAAGAGAAAGCAGAAGCACTTGGAAGGTGTGTGACCAGCATATGCTCTGGGCTTTGTGAAGCAGATCGTAAAGCAGTGAATTGGGGCTGGGTAAAATCTGTTAGACCTCCCCATTTGAACAAGTAAGGCAGAAAGCACAGGCTCTGGGCTCAGGGCAGGCACGTGAGCACCCCTCAGCCTGCCATGTGCTCCTGTGACGCGGAGGAGAGGCCCATGGTGCCGGGCTGCTTGGGCGGTGGGCAAGGTGATGGAGGTGGGCGGCCTGGCCACGCATGCCTTTCATTAAATGGTAGCTGCTATGATAAATGCAAATCTTTTTTTTTTTTTTAATCTTTCTACTTACCTAGATGACGCAGATTCTAAGAAGAAAAAGAGAAAGTTCTCAGAACCCCCTGAGGGCGGAGAACCAGAAAACTGTGAGGCTCCTACAAAAGGTATCCCTGCATCATTTGGAGAGGTCTGCGCTCCAGGGTGGGGAAGGGGGAGATGACCTGGGGCCTTCAGGCAGATCATCCCCTCCAGAGGCCCGTGGAAGACGGAAAGCAGGGAGGGTGTGGCTCCCGAGAGCCAGTGAGAGCTCTTCGGTCACTCTCCAGTGTCTGTCTAGCTTTAAGGGTAGAACCGTCTGGGCTCTATAAATAGATGATCTTTGGACCTGAAGATAAACCCAGTATGGCTTTCTGAGACTGTGTTCCCTTTCCCTTCTCCCTGCGTCCCTTGACCCTGCCCCTCTTACTCTCCTAGAAGTGCCCACCAGACCTAACTGTTCCCCTCTGGGCTCTGGCTGTTTCCCGCGTGTCCTTGCTTGGAACTCCCTCAGCCAGAATGTGTACTTGTCAGAATCCAGTCCCAGACCTTCATCATTCCCCTAAAATGCTGCCTCCTCCACCGAGCTGCTCCTACATCCTCGGACCCAAAGCATTCCCTGGGGTCCTGCTGATGAGGAAGAGACCCCAGGACTCCAATGAGAATCGAGGCTTTATTAACGGAGGTTCAGTAACTGCCTAAGCTCAGTTAGACCTCTTAGCTCAGAATCCACCCACACCCAACTTGGAACCTGTGAGGCTTTTTAAAATTCTTTTTGTTTGTTTAAGACCATAGATTCACATGCAGTTGTAAGAAATAAGAGACCTAGGTATCCATGTAACCTTCTCCCAGTTTCCTCCAAGGATCACATCCTGCACAGCTAAGCATCTCCACCAGGGTGCTGACATCGATAAAGTCAAGAGAGGAAGGCTTCCACCGCCACAGGGAGCCCCACTGTGGGCCCCTGGGTAGCATGTCCATTTCTCCCCTGTCCCACGTGACCCCGGCAATCACCGATCTGTTCACCATTTTTGTAATCTCGTACTTTCAGAAGGTTACCCAACTGGCATCATTTAGTCTGTGAATTTCTGAGATTAACTCTTTTTCCTTGGCCTTATTATCTGGAGATACACATCCAGGTTGCTGCATGAATTGGTAATCCAGTCCTTTTGTGAAGTCCTCCTCCATGGCTTGGATGCATGAACGAGTTTGACCGTTCATCTGTTGGAGGACGTGTGGGTTGTTTCCAGGCTCTGGCTGCTACAAAGAAAGCTGTGTCTGCATTTATGCACAAGTTTTTGTGTGGAACACACATCACTTTTTCTGGAAGAAATGTCCAGGAGCCCAGTTGGCTGTGTGGTGTGGTGCTTGCATGTTGAGTTTTTAAAGAAACTGCCAGCATTTTCTGGAGTGGCTGTACCGTTCCTTATCACCCCAGCAATGTCACACTCCGTTTTCCCACGTCCTGGCCAGGGTTTGGTGGTGGTACTGTTCTTTTTTTCCATTCTGATAAGTGTATAGTAATAGCTCAGGGTCATTTTGTTTATCCCTGATGATGTTGAACATCTTTTCATGTACTCATTTGCCATCTGTGTTATCTCTTCATTATAACGTCTGTTCCTGTCTTCTGCCCATTTTCAGATTGGGTTTTCTTTCTTACTGTTAAGATTTGAGAGTTATTTATATATCTAGTCCTAAATACTAATTCTTTGTGGGATACGTGGTTTGTAAGGTTTTTTTTCCCTTCAGTTTGTAGCTTATCTTTTTCTTTTGTTAATAGAATCTTTTTAAAATTTTTTCCTTTTTTTTCCCCCTAAGAGAGAGAGATTGAGAACACAAGTGGGGGAGGGGCAGAGGGAGGGAAAGAGAAAGAATCCCAAGCAGGCTCCACACTCCGTGCAGAGCCCAACAATGGGTTCGATCTCACGACCCAGAGCCAAAATCAAGAGTCAGACATTCAGCCGACTGAGCGACCCAAACGCCCCCATTAACAGAAGCTTTTATAGGGTAAATTTTTTAGTTTTGATGAAGCCTGATTTGTAGGTCATGCTTTTGGTACCAAGTCTGAGAACTTGTTGCTTATTAGCCCTGGATCCCAAAGATTTTTTTCCCCATGTTTTTTCTAAATGTTTTATATAAGGTGTTATATTTTATTCTTAAGCCCGTGATCCAGTTTGAGTTGATTTTTATATGAAGTATGAGACCTAGTACGAGGTTCACTGTCTTGCCCGACGCTGTGTAATTGTCCCAGCACCATTTGTCGAGAAGGCTCTTTACCTCATTGGATTGCTTTTGTACCTTTGTCAAAAATCGGTTTGGCGGTTTGTGTGGTTCCGTTCTGGGTTCTTAATTCTGTTTCGTTGATCTGTGTCTCTGTCCCTCTACAAATACCACACAGTCTTGATCACTGTAACTATATCAGAAGTCTTGAGACTGGTAACTTATTCCTCCTGCTTTGTTCTCGTAGTGGCGATGGGACTTAGGGTGCCTACTTGACCCGCTCACTCTGAGAGCGAGTCCTGGAAGGGGGGTCAGGCTTGTCGGCCGCTGTGGTCGGACAGGTCAGGGACCTGCTCCTCGGTACTGTCAGGGTGGGTTCATTTCCTGAGTGGCAAATAGATGTCACACAGGTGATTTCTTCATCCCTCTGGCACTACGCCGAAACAGAATGTCTTTTTTTTATATTGTAGGTAAATTCAACTGGAAGGGAACGATTAAAGCAGTTCTGAAACAGGCCCCAGACAATGAGGTAGCCGTCAAAAAGCTAAGGAAAAAGGTATGGCGCACGAACCCAGGTACAGAAGCTGGGGAGGGCCCCTTCTTTATTTTGAGATGTACAGTTTTTGGGGTTTTTTTAATCTAAAATTCTACACATTTGTTTGTATCTCGGTGATTTTCAAGCTGCTCACTAGCTCCTCAGGGCTGATGGGAGGGAATTGGGCCAGATCCCATCGTACTTCCTTAGCCAGAACAGTGCCCATATTAAACTTGAAAATGACTGTTCTTGGTGTTTTGCTCTCTTTTTCTTCCAGAGCAATGGTTTCTTCTGTTTTTGTGTCTGACTCTGTGTCTGTGTGTGGCACACGTCCAGCAGGGTGCTCCTACATGTACAGGTGTCGGAATGTCCGCAAGCAGAACACACCTGTGCTGCCAATACCGGGTACTTCTGGGTTAAAGAAAGAACACCTTAGGTAAATTTTCAGGAGAAATCACCCATCTGATGATTGTTTTTCTTTGTGAAGGTTCTAGCTCAGTATTACGCGGTGACGGATGAACAGCACAAATCTGAAGAGGAGCTCCTCACCATCTTTAACAAGAAAATCAGCAAGAACCCCAGCTTTAAGTTATTAAAGGACAAAGTCAGGCTTTTGAAATGAACATTTTTATATTTAAATCTGAATCCGTTCTATTGATTTCTTTCACTGCTGTTTATAAAACATGTAATGAATTGTAACAACTCCCAGTTTTGCTTTCCAAAGCTGTATTTTTAAGTTAAGGAAAAAGTCTATTTTTGGTAGAACTTTTATGAGAAAATATATTCTTATCCATAATTTTAAATCTGTGGTGGTGAAAATTATTGTACTTTAAAGAATACTTTTATGGTGGAAAACTTCTAAAAATGTGACAAGTCAAAAAATATTCCTCCTTTGGTCAGACAAAAAAGTATTTGTTTTAACTGCATCACTTCTATACAGTTTTAACTAGAGGTTTCGGTGGGTTTGTTGTGTCATTAAAACATGTGAGTTGTAGTATTTTGTCCAGAAATGGTCACGACAGCCTCAGTATTTGGCAGTCCGTGCCTCTCCAGAAGGCCCCGTCTTGAGGGGACGTTTGTCTGTAACAGTCCGGCCCGTCTGCACTGTGGCCCCGTCCCGCTTCAGCCTGAGACAGACTGTGACCACATACGGGAAATGACTCACTTGAGACGGAGCCCCTCACTTAGCTATGTTGCTGTCCCAGGGTTCCGACTAGATGGAAATGCTCTCAGACGTGGTATTCTGAGTCCTGTGTGGTGCTGGGGGAGAGCTGTGTCCTGCCACTTGCTCGCCCCCGAGCTCAACAGCAACATGTCCCATTCTGATTTGGGGACGTGTCACTGTGATGATGGGATTCAGGGGCACTTGTTGGGATGAAGGCTTTGGAATTGGGCCAGGAATTTGGTCCTGGCTTGGTCCTTTAACAGTTAACTTCTCTGAACCTCCGTTGATTTTCGTCTGAACGATGGGGATACCGAAGGTTCCTCTTGAGCTGTGAGTGAATGAACTAATGTGTGTAAAGTGCACAGCACCGTGCCTGAAACCCAGCAGACGCTCGCTCGTGGTTGCTGTGCTACTGTTAGGGTTATCACTAACAATTTTCCAGCCGTGAGAAGCTTTAGACATTCTGGAAAGCAAAGGAGAAAATGAGGCTTGACCTAGACCACACACTCAATTAGGGACAAAGCAGAGCCCAGCCGTGACTCCTAAGTGCAGTCCAGAAGGCCTTCCTGCTCCACTGTCCTCCCTGTGCACAGTGGGGGCTGTGAACCCACTTACCCCCGTCACAAGTTCAAGTGCAAGCTCCATAGCATTTCAATATCTGTGCTGGTTTTTATCTTTTGTCGGTTTTACCAGGATGCATTTTTTAAAAAGATTTATTTATTTTTTAGAGAGAGCTAGCCTGCGAGCACGGGGTGGGGGTGGAGTGGTGGGAGGGACAGAGGAGGAGGGAGAGAATCTCTGGCAGACTCCCTGCCGAGCAGGGAGCCCAACACAGGGCTCCATGTCACGACCATGAGATCATGACCTGAGCCAAAACCAAGAGCTGGACGCTTAACCGACTCAGCCACCCAGGTGCCCCTATACCAGGATGCACTTCAGGCAGAATTGGGCAAATGTGGCAAAATTAAGTAAAACATATACTTAGGCCATGACAGAGTCCTTGTTTTGTCATCCTGTCTGTTAACCCAGGGTTCTCGAGTTAGAACTTGCTGGGAGCACCCAGCAGCGATGGGGCTGACAGCTGCTCGGGAATGCTAGCAGAGTGCCCGCAGGCACTGGGGCTGGAGGAGGTGGCCTCTCAGTTCCCTCCAGCCCCATGAGGATGAAGAAGAAAGGCCAGCTACGGCAGGTTCTGACGGTCAGTGTCATGGAGAGATGTCTTCAGTGGCGCAGTTGGTGGTGGGAAGGACTCCCCAGGCGTGTAGTCGCGCCTCTGGGTCTGGTGACGAGCACGAACCATAGACCATTCCCGAGGTCCCTGCACACAGACCACCCTTTGGTTTTGGCAGTTGCCTGCCTGACTTGGACTCAAACACAACACTGGAGCCCTGGGGACTTTAGAAGCTGATCTAATGATATTTGTGTCTGGTTTTACAGCTTCGTGTCTAAGTTGAGTGTAAGATTGAATTCTACCACATTCTGCCTATTTCCCCACTGGTCTGCTGGGTCTGGCACTCGGGTGTCCCTGAACCTGACAGGGATGCATTTGGACACACCGTGGTTTTCCTGTGGGACCCCTTACTTTCTGGCGTTGCCTGGCATTTGTCAGCTATGCACATGGCCGTTTTCCATGATGCTGCAGACAAGCAGGATTTGGGAGAAGATGGGCTGTATCTTGCGCTCCAAAAGATTAAGATGTGTGACTGTCCCAGGCTGGGCCCTCCTTTTTTTTTTTTTTAATGTTTTTTTATTATGTTAGTCACCATACAGTACATCCCTAGTTTTTGATGTAAAGTTCCATGATT
>NW_023254902.1:0-2124 GCF_002007445.2 Ailuropoda melanoleuca | reverse complement strand
CCCCTATGAACAGCATTCTTATCATGTAAATGCCAATGCTGTTTATGATGGGTTCAGAAATTCTACTGAACTATATGTAAAAGAATATTGAAGTTTTAAGTATTAAATTTTCCAAAGCAGTATATATGTAATTTAAGAGTTCTTTTATTTTGAATTGTGTTTTTAATATAGTAAAAATTCAAACAGTCCAAATGGTTATAATATTAAAGGTAACTCTCTTTCCCATACATTGTCGCATGAGTCCCCTCCCCAGAGGCAGCCATTTTCAATTTCCTGTTTCTCTAAGATACCTTATATGTGGACAAATAGGCATCGAAAAGAATTGTTTTAAAAGTCCATTCCATAGGAATCTTATTTCAAAATGTCTGTATTCTTACTACATTCGATGCTTTTCTGTTTGAGGCCACATATGTAGTGCAGAAATCTTCAGGCTTGGGGTCAGACACAATATAAGTAAAACCCAATCACAGGAGCAAGATTTTGAATCCAGGCACAATAAAAGTGACAGAGATGTTATAATGTTTATTAAACTTTTTATAGAAAAATCAGGAGAGAACAGTGTCAGTGCAATAATTTCCAAGACTTGAGTCTGGTACCAGTTAGACATAAACAATTAAGTGACATGTAAAACTAGTTTGTGTTATGATATATCCTGTAACAATACCAAATACCAAAATATTTGGGTAATTATTTTGTCTAAAATTGAATGTCATCTTTAAAAAAACTGATTATACCAAAGTGTGTCTAAATAATTGCTTTCTTAAGCAGCCTAAAATTTAGCCAGTTCTGAAATACTGTCAGAGGTTACCCAATTAATCTGTTTTGCTACCAAAATACATTTTGCTAAAATGTATCCCTAACAAAAAGTTTGAGATAAAAAGCTCAAGAACGAATATATGATGTGGGTGAAGAGTGGGTTAAATAGGTGATGGGGATTAAGGAAGAGACTTGCTGTTATGAGCACCAGGTATTGTATGGAAGTGTTGAATCGCTAATATTACACTGTATGTTAACTAACTGGAATTTAAATAAAAACTTTAAAAATTTTAAATAAAAACTTTAAAAAAATTATTTAAAACATTTTTATTTTAAAAAAGAGTATATAATGTCAAAGAGTATAATTCATAGTAGCTCTTACTTTTCAACACAATATATTTGGTATTTCCCATGGATGGAAAGGATTTTCATATATTTTTTCTAACCTGTATTTGGGATCCATTTGTAAGAAATATGCCACCTTTGTCTTTTAGGCTCTTCTAACATATAGGAGTGACCCAACCATGAGAAAAATGTTGAATCATCTGTATTTCTATATCATGCCTGTGTTTAACGTTGATGGATACCATTTTAGCTGGACCAGTGTAAGTCACTTTGCCTATCCAATTGAAAAGAAAGACTAAATAAATAGAAAACAGCCATAGAACAGGAAGGAATCCTAGTGGGCAGGCAGCCTAGTGATTCCAGAATGACAAAAGAGACCTCCACTCCCTGTCCTATCATGGCAGCAAACTTCTGTTTAGAAGTTTGGCTTTGCATGAGATTCCATATAAGTCAATATTTCTCCTTCCAAAGAAATTGTGAAAAGTCACTAGTCTAGCCCAGCTAACTCAATTTTGCTCGAGAAGAAATGAGCCCAAGAGAAGCTAAGAGATAGCAAGTGTGTGGCAGAAATTGGAGCATGAACCTGGGTCTCTGCTGCTTATCCAGTCCTCTTTCTACTCCTTGGATTTGTCTATTCCCAGAGGAACTCTCCCCACAGTGCTGTGATTCATTCACCAATTGTGTACTAAAATGCATGTGGACAACCTTTTGAGTATTTTTTTCTACACCTACTTTCTTAATTACATCTAGGATCGATTTTGGAGAAAAACAAGGTCAAGGAACTCAAGGTTTCACTGCCGTGGAGTTGATGCCAATCGTAACTGGAAAGTGAAATGGTGTGGTAAGTTGGAAACTAACTGAAATTTGGATCCAGAGGTTTCCACAGCTTTCACTTTCAAAAATGATGAGCCCATTAGGACTCCAGTATAAGACTGATGTTTTTCTGTATGTGAAAACCTAATAGAGAAAAACACAAATACGTACATTGTAGCTATAATTTGCAAAAGAAAATGAAAGGGATTT
>NW_023254901.1:2608-5668 GCF_002007445.2 Ailuropoda melanoleuca | reverse complement strand
CTGCCTTTTTGCCAAGTGTACGCTTACCAGTATTTGGCTGTGTTTTTAGTAGAAGAGGATAGAACACAGATAACCAATTCAGATAAAACAAAATTGATAAAANNNAAAACAAAACTGATAAAATAGATTTGATATAAACCATTTCTGATAAATATGATACAAAAGGGTAAATGTCCCTTGATGAGAGAAGACATTCATTTAGATGTGAGACCATTAACACACAGTGGTTGTACTTTCTCTGCAAACCTTCCAATTTCTATGACTGATCTGTGCAGGAAGGTGAGGGGTGTGGTGAGGTTTGCCAACAATTTGGAGATTGTCATAAGAACAAACTATCTCTACTGTAGGTATGAGTGATTTTTTTTTCTTTGACTTCCATTGTCCCAGCTTGTTGGTATCAGAGATGTACTTGAATTCACCCCTACATAGTGGAGAGCTAAGTGTATAACTGACACAGTCATTCATCTCTTCATCTAATGACTGTTGCTTTTAATTTTCAGGGTCCAAAACTGATTGCAAAGACTCGTGCTGCTTTAGGGAGTTTAAATAACTTCAGGTAACAAAAAATTCAGACACGGATAAATATAATGATCATTCTCCCAAAATACTGATTTATAGCAAAATATGTCCTAAGACCTACCATTAAACTTTTTTTTAAAGATTTTATTTATTTGACATAGAGAAACAGAGAGAGAGAGAGAGAGCACAAGCAGGGGGAGCGGCGGGCAGAGGGAGAGGGAGAAGCAGGCTTCCTGCTGAGCAGGGAGCTGGATGTGGGACTAGATCCCAGGACCCTGGGATCATGACCGGAGCAGAAGGCAGATGCTTAACTGACTGAGCCACCCAGGCGCCCCATTAAATTCTTTTCTTAAAAACTAAATGCAACTCCACAAAAAGTTTATTTTAAAAACACGGGAACAAAGTTGTGTCCACCATGGCAAGTCAGTGACTCAACAACCTTGAAATTCTCTCGGGTTATTTCTACAGTTTCAGAGAATGCCATCAGAAGACTCCCTTCTACTTAGTATTTCCCTGATGTAAAATAATAGAACCAGTTACCTTCTGCACCCATTCATTGAATTAGTGCTTAATATATTTTTGTTCTTATTGCAGGGGGAAGAAAAGAAGACAAAATAAGTCTTTATGCTTTGGTGTGAATCTTTTCTTTCATTGTAACCGAGATAGTGCTTTCTGTGAATTAATGAAATGATGAAGACTTTAATGTGAGATTTCTCTATCCTATAAATAAAGTATCTCCAAATGTTTCCTTTTTCCTAGCCTGCTTATTTATGAAAGTTTATAGATGACCTTTAAAAATAGTTATGGATACCATTGTCTGAAGCAGATTCTGATAAAAAAAAAAACAACATTCGGATTTGGTTGTTGTAGGAGATTAAAGCCACTCAAGGATGGATTTACAACCCTAAAGGCTAGATACCTTCGTGCACTAAAAAGATGTTCAAGTGAAGCACTGTGATCCCAGGGTGCTCTGTTCATTAAATGGCCACTTATGTATTCTAACAGATACCCTGGAGGTGAAAAAATAAATTATTATGCTTTTATGGGATCCATCAAGAATGATGCTGCTCAAAATTTCACATCTACTTTTTTCTCAATCGTGTTCAGTTCTCTATTCACAGAAATTTAAAAATATAAGTATTTATTGTAGTTGTTTTGATTAAATATTATTAATATATTTAGCAGTTGATTTTTCTTAGTTCACAAGTATTTACTAAGCCCTCACTGGTATCAGATCCCGTGCTGGGTGCAGTCACTGTCCTCCAGGTGCTCCAGTGGACAAGGAAGCAACTAATAGGAATGCAACAAGATGATGGTCACTATAGAGTTGGCAACAAACTGTGGAGCAAATCAATGGGTAAATGAGGCCAATTCTTCCTGGGGAAAGGTTCACACTGAAAGAGACAGACTTTTAAGAAGAGCCTTATAAGATGAGTGGAAATTCATCAATTCACATCACAGAGCTGTCCGATTCATTAAAGAGGAGAACATAGTCTGGGACAAAACATAATGAATGGTTTCAGGGCAGTACTGGGCGGGTAGGAGGGGGATTTAAGTATAGAAGATGAAGCAAGATACATAAACTGTAGGATTGAGAAGATTCTCAGGAGTTTTATTCCAAAGGGTTGGGATGATATCTTAGAAGTAACAGGGGACAAAAGTGATATCTAAGCAGAGAAGAGTCACCATGGTTAGTTTTTAGGAAGATAACTCATGAGATACGGAGGATGGGGAGTATGTGTGGTGGGAAAACAGAGGGGCAAGGTCAGCAAGTGGTGCAAAAAGATGAGCCCATCAGTAGGGAGGCTGTTTATCATCTTAGCTCTGAATAGAAATCTAAAAATCGGGACAAGGTTAAGATGGCAGAGGAGTAGGGGACCCCGTTTTCAGCTGGTCCCCTAAGTCGAGTTGCATAGGTACCAGACCAGCCTGAACATCCATGGAATCAGCCTGAGACTGAGGAAGATACCTCTGGATTTCTATAAATGAACATCTCCAGCGCTGAGTATTGAGGTACGAAGCGGGGAGCCATGAAACTGCGCACAGATATCGGAAGATAAATGGAAGGGGGAGGGAGCGACCGCGTTCGGGCACTGGGAAGTGGTAGCCACCTGCACGTGGGAGTGGGCGGACTTGCAGACAGCACCCACAAGAGAGCAGACTGAGACCGTGAGCCAGGGAGCACACGCCACCAAACTTCTCACGGAACTCCAGTGTGCTCATTGGAACCAGACTGAGACCGGGAGCTCCAGAGCATGCGGGGGCAGCTGACGGCTGTTGGCTGGCGGTGTTAGAAACACAAAGGACAGAGCTGTTCCAGCCCTGGAAGTGAGGGCTGGGACGCTGGTTGTGGGGCGCACATCCTGGGACGCTGCAGGGTTGAGCAGCACCAACAGAAACAGAGTTAAAGTGGCCAGAACATCAGTGCAGAATGGGCCACGATCCCTCTGTTCTGTGACAGAGGCTGAGATTCACCTGCTGCTGCTCTGACTCTCAGAAGAGGCACAGCAAACCACCAGGGAAAGCTGCCAGAGAACAAAA
>NW_023254901.1:0-2502 GCF_002007445.2 Ailuropoda melanoleuca | reverse complement strand
GCAGGCCCCTCCCCCAGAAGGCAGGCTGAAAAATCAAGAAGCCCACATCCCTAAGATCCCTATAAAACAAGGGCACACAGCCTGGGTCCTGGTCAATAGTTTGGGCTCCGGACAACCCCGCAACCGCTCCTCATCAGAATGATGAGAAGGAGAAATCCCCCCCAGCAAAGAAAAGACAACGAGTCTGTGGCCTTTGCCACAGAACTAATGGATATGGATGGAACCAAATTGTCAGAAATGGAATTCAGAGTAACAGTGGTCAAGATGATTTGCAGACTTGAAAAAAGTTTTAATGAAAATGTTAATGAGAATATAGAATCTCTAAGGGCAGAAATGAGAGTGAATCTGGCAGAAATTAAAAATTCTATGAGCCAAATGCAGTCAAAACTAGAGGCTCTGATGGCCAGGGTGAATGTGGCAGAAGAACATATCAGCGAATTGGAGGCTGGGTTAGTAGAAGAAAAAGCAAAAGTAGAATCGGGACTTAAAAAAAATCCACGCCCAAGAATATAGGTTACGGGAGATTACTGACTCAATGAAACGTTCCAATGTCAGAATCATCAGCATCCCCGAGGGGGTGGAGAAAAACAGAGGTCTAAAAGAGACATTTGAACAAATTGTAGCTGAAAACTTCCCTAATCTAGCAAGGGAAATGAACATTCATATCCAAGAGGAAGAGAGGACCCCTCCCAAGCTCAACCACGACAAACCTACATCACANGCCAAATACAGTCAAAACTAGAGGCTCTGACGGCCAGGGTCACCGAGGCAGAGGAACGCGTTAGCGAATTGGAGGATGGGTTAGTAGAAGAAAAAACGAAAATAGAAGCTGGTCTTAAAAAAATCCACGCCCACGAATGTAGATTACGGGAGATTACTGACTCTATGAAACGATCCAATGTCAGAATCATCGGCATCCCTGAAGGGGTGGAGAAAAACAGAGGTCTAAAAGAGACATTTGAACAAATTGTAGCTGAAAACTTCCCTAATCTAGCAAGGGAAATGAACATTCATATCCAAGAGGAAGAGAGGACCCCTCCCAAGCTCAACCACGACAAACCTACACCACGTCGCGTCATAGTGCAATTCGCAAATATTAGATCCAAGGATACAGTATTGAAAGTGGCCAGGGCAAAGAAATTTCTCACGTACCAAGGCAAAGTTATCAGAATTACATCAGACCTGTCTACACAGACCTGGAATGAGAGAAAGTGTTGGGGGGGCATTTTTAAAACTCTTTCAGAGCAAAACATGCAGCCAATGATCCTTTATCCAGCAAGGCTGTCATTCAGAATTGAGGGAGAAATAAAGACCTTCCAGAATCACCAGTCATTGACCAATTTTGTAACCATGAAACCAGCCCTACAGGAGATATTAAGGGGGGTTCTATAAAGGTAAAAAGGCCCCAAGAGTGATACAGAACACAAAGTCACAACCGATAGAAACAAAGACTTTACTGGCAACATGGCATCATTAAAATCATATCTCTCAATAATCAATCTCAATGTAAATGGCCTAAATGGTCCCATAAAATGCCACCGGGGTGCAGATTGGATAAAAAGACATGACCCATCCATTGTGGTCTGCAAGAGACTCATTTTGAACCTAAAGATACATTCAGACTGAAAATAAAGGGATGGAATACCATCTATCACGCCAATGGACCTCAAAAGACAGCTGGGGTAGCAATTCTCACATCGGACAGATTGGATTTTAAACTAAAGACTATAGTTAGAGACACAGAAGGGCACTATATTATTCTTAAAGGATGTACCCAACAAGTGGATATGACAATTATAAATATATATGCCCCCAACAGGGGAGCAGCAACATACACAAGCCAACTCTTAAGCACAATAAAGAGACATATAGGTAAAAATACACTAATAGTAGGAGACCTCAACACCCCACTATCAGAAATAGACAGAACACCCATGCAAAAACTTGACAAAGAAACAAAGGCTTTGAATGCCATACTCGACGAGTTGGACCTCATAGATATGTATAGAACACTACACCCCAGAACCAAAGAATACTCATTCTATTCTAATGCCCATGGAACATTCTCAAGTATAGACCATGTTCTGGGGCACAAAACAGGTCTCAACTGATGCCAAAAGACTGAAATTATTCCCTGCATATTCTCAGACCACAACATTTTGAAATTGGAACTCAACCACAAGGAAAAAATTGGGAGAAACTCAAACACTTGGAGACTAAGAACCATCTTGCTCAGGAATGATTCAATAAACCAGAAAATCGGAAATCAATTTAAACAATTTATGGAGACCAACGAGAATGAAAACACAACGGTCCAAAACCTATGGGATACTCCAAAGGCAGTGCTAAGGGGGAAATACATAGCGTTCCAAGACTCACTCAAAAGAATAGAAGAATCTAAAATGCAGTTTTTATATTCTCACCTCAAGATGCTGGAAAAGCAACAGAGGGACAGGCCTAACCCACTGACAAGGAAGGAGTTGACCAAAATTAGAGCAGAAA
>NW_023254900.1:0-2111 GCF_002007445.2 Ailuropoda melanoleuca | reverse complement strand
ACTGAACTACCCAAGCACCCTGGAAATAAGGGTGATTTTAAAGAGAAAAATTATGGGGGCACCTGGGGGCTCAGTTGGTTAAGCATCTGATTCTTGATTTTGGCTCGGGTCATGATTTCAGGGTCTTGAAATCAGACCCCACATCAGGCTCCTCGTTCAGTGAGAGTCTGCTTGAAATTCTCTCTTTCCCTCTCCCTCTGCCCCTCCCCCTGTTCGTGCTCTCTCTCTCTTTCTCGCTCTCTAAAAATAAATAAGTAAATAAACAACAAACAAACAAATCAATAAAATCTTAGAGAAAACTGTGTTTCAATAACATACCTTCGTGGGTGTTAATTTCTAGTTCATCATGATTATCTTTGAATATTTGTTGTTTGCCTAAGCTAGACAACTTGAGGTAAACTTCAGAAAAATTGCCACAATAACTCATGTATGGACTGTCTTTTTTTTTTTTAAGATTTTATTTATTTACTTGACAGAAAGAGTGAGCAAGAGAGAGAGAGAGAGTACACATGAGCAGGGGCAGAGAGAGAGAGGGAGAAACAGGCTCCCCACTGAGCAGGGAGCCCGACATGGGGCTCGATCCCAATAACCCAAGCTGAAGGCAGACACTTAACCGACTGAACCACCCAAACACCCCTATAGACAGTCTTCATGCTTGTTATTCTGTGGGGATAATAACAGAACCCCATGGGCGTACGATTATTTAAACAGCTGGAAAATGGGATAGACTCCCCAGCAACTGTATAATTCAACTCTCACCTTGAATAATTCTGTGTGGCTGGGATGACAAAATCGCCCCTTAAAAGCCAGGGTGCCCCCTACATCATGGGGTTCCCTGTGAACTTGTGGAAATAATGGATGGCCCCACTTATGATTGGATTGTTTGATGCACTTGGGGAGGCCCCTATTCCCAGACTGGTCTTCTCCCACTTGCCAGTGAACCATAGGATATGGTTAAGGCTAGACATCAAAGAGGGCTTCTGGATGGTTTCATCCCTTAGGTGTATTCGCCCTAGGAGCTGCCTCTATTGATGTAAAATTGCAGATCGAGGCTTTAGCCAAGCACACAGCAGCTGCCTTAAGTCAAGGGCAACTCGGAAGTGACCCTCCAAAACCAAATCGCTTTTGATAGCCTGACTGCAACTCAAGGAGGAACCGCTGCTTTATTAAAACAGAATGTTCTGTATAGACTCCAGATTACCGCAGGAACGTGACAAGGTTGCTAGAAGACGGGAAGACTCCAATTGTCACTTGAAAGGCTTCCTCTCTTTCCTTTAATGATTGGTTAAACCCCCAGACTGGCGGGAGATTTTTGTCAACTCTCAAAGGACTCTTATTTGGGCTTCTTTTTCTTTTTCCTTCTCTGCTCAAGGAGATTCCCGAATGTTATCACCTCTAGACATAACTGCCTTTGCCTTTCATAATTCCTACATATAAACGCCCAGCTGACCAGTGTTGACCCATCCGTAGGGACATCTCCCTGCCCCTATTGAACAGGAAGAAGTTACAGAAGATAAGACCGTCCAACCTCAGCAACCTTAAAGATTTAAGGGTCAAAATTGTTTGGGGCGGGGGGTGGGATATAGAGGCCACTTTCAGACAACGGGCTTGAGCAATGGGATAGGCTGAATACAGACAGGCCCATCAGGTGATCCCCTTCAAAATATCCATGAGCCCTAACCGACCAACGGGCTACCTACAGCCAGGCACAGTTACCATAAAAGGGAAAACGCCATACATCCCTGTAATTCCTCATCTTCCCTCCTTCAAAACAGCCCCCACCCACCACCTCGACGCACACAGTCCCTCCTCTGCTGTCCCGCCCGCCACTCTCTTGCGCAGTGTTCCACAAACTTCTATCTTTGCTCTGCCGTGGGTGAATCCTTTCACTGCCCGCACCACCAGCTTCCACCTGATGGTCGCCCCACATCTGGGGGCCCTCAGCCGACCGGGAGAGACCCCACAATGTACACCCTGGATTCTTGGGCTTGTTACCCTGGTTTACCTTACTAGATTGCGGGCTTCTTAAGGGAAGGTACTGGGTCTTGTCTCTGTCTCTGTGCTCAGTGCCTCACAAAGCAGAGCCTCAGTGAACGCGAATGCATGAATTA
>NW_023254899.1:0-2101 GCF_002007445.2 Ailuropoda melanoleuca | reverse complement strand
CTAGAACACAATTCGATAATAAGTCCACCATGTCTGCTTCCTCTTCCCCATGTGGCCTCCCCAACCCCCCCCTCACTGTACCATGAATATAACATCAGTGATGGTTCTGCTAACCTGGTATAAACAAGCATTTAACAAAAAGAGATTTTGCGATCCAAGCATACCTCTGTTTGTTTCCTTTATTTTGCTTATAAGACATAAAAATTTGTGATATGAATCCCAGAAAAAAAAGAGAGGTGGCAAGTATTAAAATCAAAAGTGATGGCTCTATATTTTTCAACATAATTAAATAATTGTCAATTTAAAAGCTAAAACCCCACAATCATATCATGTATTTTGCACTTTAAAGATGTCTGCCAACTAGCAGTTATATATTGAGATAATGAATAACTGTGAGTTATATGTTGAGATAATGAATTCAGTTTGAACAATTTCCTGAATAACAAAATAATAGAGCCCATCTTATCATTTAAGCTGGGTAGTTTGCTTCTGTACCATTGTTTTCTGAGCTTTGTGTGTCCAAGACATTCATGGACCCATCTGCTAAATTGGAGCGGGAAGTGGAAGTGGCTCTTGGGGCATGGCACGGGATAATCAAGCGGGCCAACAAAAAGAGGGACATATGGAACAAGAGCCACATCTTGATACTTCTGGTTTCCATGGCAGAGAGGCAGGGTCAGCTGGGGATTATAGAGCAGGGAAGAAAGAGCAGTGATAAAGCTGCCTCTGATTCTCCAGGCAAGAGATAGCACCTTGGTTCCAGACAGAGTGGAATCCAGGAGTGTGGCGATCTGGCTACTATTTTCATAATACATTTTTCATTTTGAGATGTAATTAGAACAATTAATACAGTTCTCTGTACCCTTTCCAACTTCCTCCAAATGGTCACATCTTCAAAAACTATAGCATAATATCATACTCAGTACTGACACTGGTGAAGACACAGAACTTTTCCGTCCCTGAAAGGACCTCTCACGAAGCCCTTTTATAGCCACATCACTTTGCTCTCATCTCCACCTCTCCTTAACCCCAGCACCACTAATCTGTCTCTCCACTTCCATAACTTTAACACTTCATGAATATTATATAAATGAAATCACACAGTATGTATCTTTGGGATTGGTTATTCATTCAGCATAATTCCCTGGAGATTCGTTTAGGTTAGTGCGTGTTTTCATAGTTTGCTCCTTTTTACTGCTCAGTAGTTTTCCATGGTAGGTATGTACTAGTTTGTTCACCCATTCAGGCATGAAAGGCTATCTGGATTGTTTCCAGGTTTTGGCTATTATAAAGCTGCTATAAACATTTATGTATAGGTGTCTGAGCAAACATAAGTTTTGATTTCTCTAGGACAAATGCCAAGAGTGCAATTACTGGGTCATATAGTAGTTGCAGGTCTAGTTTTAAAAGAAACTGTGTGGAAGTGTTGAATCACTATACTGTACATCTGAAATTAATATTACACTGGATGATAACTGGAATTTATATAAAAGATTTAAAAAATAAAAGAAACTGTTAACTGTTTTCAAGATTAGTTCTACCATTTTACTTTCCCACCAGCAATGCAGGAGTGATCCAGTTATTCCACATCCTCCCTTGCATTTGGTGGCGGGGTCTCTCTGATGCATTTTATTTTAGTCATTCTGATAGGTATGTGTGACAGCTCATTGTAATTTTAATTGGAATTGCCCTCATGGCAACTTTTTAGGTGCTTTCCATCTGCATACTCTTTGGTTAAGTGTTTAGGTCTTTTTCCCATTTTTTTCTGACTGGATTGCTTGCTTGTTGTGGGGTCAAAATTTGAGTTTATATACTTCAAATAGGAATCCTTTATCAGATATGTGGTTTGTATATATTTTTTCCCAGTTTGTATCTTGGTTTTTTTGTCCTAAGGGTCTTTCACACAGTACAGATTAACAATTTTGATTGTTTGATAATGCCCAATTAATCAATTTTTCCTTTATGGAAAATGATTTGATGTCAAATCTAGGGTTTCTTTACCTAGCTTTACATTCTGGAAATTTTTTCCTAAAAGTTTTATAATTTTACATTTAAGTCAGTGATTCATTTTGAGTTAATTTTTAAAAATACATATATATAT
>NW_023254898.1:0-2085 GCF_002007445.2 Ailuropoda melanoleuca | reverse complement strand
CCTCAGTTTGTTTCTCATAGTCCATAGTCTCTCATGTTTCATTCCCCCTTCTGATTACCCCCCCCTTTCTTATTCTTAATGGGCAAAGGCTGCCTATGTTCCATTTCCCTGCTACTGGAGTCTTCATCTTCTGTCTCCCATCCAAAGCTGAACCCAAGACAGGAGGCCACACTGCAGCAAGCCACAGGAGCTTCAGGCCACCCATGGCCATGCACTAACGTGGCTGCCAAAGCCTGTGATCACAGACCCAGAAGCGCTGCCCTTCAAAAGCCATGGTCCCCAGTGCGGCATGCTGGTGTCTGAATGATGGCAGTGAGCATTTTCATTTGTGAGATGTCGAGAACGCATGAGACGTGAAGAATTTTGGTGCAGTTGGATGGCAATCCATAGGAAAGAGGGTGGGGGAAAATGAGTCCCAAAAAGCCTGGGCCAAAAATGGCTAGAGGTAAAAACTAAGCCAAAGCAGCTGATTGGTCCCTTCCTTCTGTGTGGTTTTCCATCCTGGGACTTTTCAGATTTGGTTGCAGTTCTAAAATATAAGTTGCTTTACTTCACTCTAAGACCTTGAGGAGGGACAGCGTCTGTTATTTTCCTTTCTATCTCAAATGACCGAGGTGGTGCTTGGCTCGATAGAACACCATATAATTATAGCCAATTGATTATTAAGAACATGGATAGTGGAACCAAATAGAGCTGGACTTGGGTCATGATCTGCTACCTACCTGTTAAGATCTAGCTCAGCTTGAGCACCAGAATATTACTAATAAAATTATTATTCTAATTAATCATTACTATTACTAATATGTATTCAGTGTTAACTATGTTCCAGGCATTGATGAACTTTTTACATGTGTATCTCATTTAATTCTCATTAAAAACTTTGTACCATACATATAATTTTCCCCATAATTCAATTAATAAGTAGTTGTCATACATAATGCCACTCATTTTTTAAATTATAATATCTGACCCATATTAGTTTTTTAATAAATATTGACAAATATACAAAGTCCTTAAATTGTTTGTTTTTCCGTCTGAGTTTGAGTAAGGAAGTTAATGTTGAAGCCAGATAAACAGAACCTAAATTGTCCCCAAGCATTAGTTATCTGTTACTATGAAATTATCCCAACACTCAGTGGCTTGAAACAACAATAAACATTTATTATCTCATGCAGCTTTTGTGGGTCAGAAATCCAGGAGCACCTTGGCTGGGTGTTTCTGGCTCAGGATCTCTCATGAAATCATAGTCAAGATTTTGGCTGGGATTGCTATAATTTGAAGATTTGCCTGGGACTAGAAGGTCCACTTCCAAGATGGCTCAGTCAGAGGCTTGACAAAAGTTATTGCTGGTTGTCGGCAGAAGGCTCCAGGTCCTTGCCATATGGATGGTTCCATAGGGCTGCTTGAGTGGGCTCACAACATGGCAGCTGGCATCTCCCAGACTGGTGATCCAGGAGAAGGCAAGGAGAAAACCACTTAGACTTTTATGACCTACGTTTGAAAGTCACGCACCGCCATTTTTGCACTATTTTTTTAGTTGTAGCCCTATTCAAGAGCATGAAAATTAGGAGGCAGGAATCAGTGGAAGCCATCTTGGAAAGTGGAAATGGAAAGATCACAGGGTCAAATCTGGGTTAGCTCAGGACTGAGGGTGTGAACAAGGCAAAAGTGACAGAGGCCAGATTTTGGTGGCTCTGGGTGTGTGGTTCTGGTTGGAGAACATGACTTAAGTGGTCTGTCTTCGTAGAGATATACCTTCTCTGAAAACCTGTATGCTCTTTTCGAATGGTTGGATGGGTGGAAGTAAAGAGCATGAATACAACTATCTCAGATATACTAACGGGGAGATGTATAAACAAGGCAAGTTCTTCAGAATAAAGTTTTAAAGTTAGGGATCTGGTCAGCAAAGATGTGAAAGACACTGTGTTGCTGACAATGCCAGGAAGTGGCCCAAAAGGTGGTGTTGCTGAATCGAACCCGCAGTTTCAGTAGAAATAAAAGGGAAAAAAGGCATTGTGTTAATGAGGGAGTATTAAAGACCTGGTTCTGAAAACCAAAACTGCTATTCAGCATTATCTTTGGCGG
>NW_023254897.1:0-2079 GCF_002007445.2 Ailuropoda melanoleuca | reverse complement strand
GTGTGTGTGTGTGTGTGTGTGTGTGTGTGTGTATGAGTGTGTATAGGGGGCCCAGCTGTACCAAGAGCCTGGCTCTCGTTGCCCTCCACAGCCACACCTGTCCCTCCCTAAACCCCGCAACCACCTGCCCATTCCCTGTCCCTGGACTGTAATTCTCACAGTCGCTAGAATCAAGCAGCAGGTGTCCTGTCACTCAGCACGACTTCCCTGGGGATCGGCCAAGTCGTCCTGTGAATCAAACCTTGTTCCCTTTTGTGGCTGAGTGCATTCTATGGTATGGATGTAACAGAGTGGTTTGGGGTTTTTTGGTTTGTTTTTATCCACTGGTGAACACTTTTTACTTATAAATAAAACTGTCAGGAACATTCATTTACAAATTCTTGGGTGAAAAAAATAAGTCTTCATTTTCCCGGGACGAAAGTCCAACACTGCAACTGCTGGGCCGCAGTAAACCCACCTGTAGTCTTGAAAAGACCCCCCAAATGACCTCTGAGTGGCTGTACCGTTTCCTGTCCCCATGGGCAACGTCTGGGTGACCCATCTTCACTCCCCTGCCAGCATGCTGGTTCATTTTAGCCGCACCGATATCTCATTCCAGTGTTAATTAGCTAATTCTCTCATGGCTGCAGGCCCCATATTGTTACTAGGAAAGGCTTGGCTTTTATCTCGGACTTACTCCACATCAAAGAAGTCTGTCTGTCGCAGCGAGCACCAGGCCTAAAGTAGGGTGGAGAGTATCTTTGACTTACCTGCTCATGTCTCCTCGTTTAGCAATCTGGAGGCTTCCCTTCTTCTGCAGGCTTCCCTTCTTCTGCAGGCCCTTCTGCCATTACTCGGAGTGCATGGGGGCTCTAACCCCAAGGCCAGGGAGCGGGTCGGTGACCTAGAACAATACAGTCCTTTCCATCAGATAGAAAGAAAAAGCTGAAGTGCTTCTGGCAGCGAGAGAGGGAAATCCAGAAATAAGCAATTCAGCAAATACTGTGTATCCCCTGTGTGCCCAGTGATATCCTCGGCTCTTGGGATGTATCCGTGAACAAAACAAGATCCCTGACCTTATGGAGCTTAGAATGCCGCGTTCGGCCAAAAGCAGGATGAACGAAACAAACACGGGAATGAAAGAAACTGCTTGCAGCCACATTCTGTAGGGAAGGATCCGAGATCTTTGCTGTCTTCCGTTTCCCCTGCTGCCGTCAGCACGGGCCAGGCCAGCACTGCGAGAGCAGCCGAGCAACAGCAGAAGGGGAAGCCAGGGGGAAATACTTTGAACAGGTGTTCAGCAACTCTCAGCAGCGAGCAGTTCCCAATGCGTCACACAGTGGGATTTGCAGGTGCAAGGACAGGTTGGCAGAGTCTGGGGCTCAGACGGGAGCAAGAGGAGATGGGGCCTTGTAGTTGGAGGCCGAGGCCAGGCTCAGGATTTCAGAGTAAATATCAGCCTGACTCAAAAAGGTTAGGCAGGAGGCATCTAGCCAAGGTAGAGAAATAGGGGCCCAATTTCTGCTCCTCCCCGAAGCAGGTAACACAGAGAAAATGCATAAAACAGTGGTCACCAGACACTGATCCTCAGGTGACAGGAGCTGGGGATGCCCGAGGCAGCGGAAGCTATGAGGTTCACTGAGGTTAACTCCCCAGGTTAGAGCCTGAGTTTCTAGGATGCTGCACAGACAGAGGAAATCTGGGCAGCTTCTGAAGCCTCTGGATTGAAGAAAAAGAGGTTGGAGTCCAGGGAGGCCAAGGTGGCCAGCGTTTGCGAGGCGACGTGCCAGCAAGGAGACAGTGGGGCACTCATGTGCGTGCACCCTGCAGGCCTCTATTCTGAATCGAGCCTCTTTTCGAAACGCTTTCTTGCGTTTTCAGCTGAGTCATGCTCAGCGAGAGGAATCAGGGAGGGAACGATTTAAGGTCAGGGAAGGAGCAACCCACGAGGAGTGGGGGGTGTTGTTCCCGGTGCCCCCACAGGTCTGGGATTAGCTCTTGCATCCACAGCTGGAACAGGGCAGCTTCACAATCTGGGGGCATCGGGGTGGGGTGCTCAGAGGGTAGCATCCCATGAAAGGGGAGCAATGATCTCTCTCT
>NW_023254896.1:0-2078 GCF_002007445.2 Ailuropoda melanoleuca | reverse complement strand
TTTTTTTAAAAAAATGTGTATGTTTTATTAGTCACAATTCTGTTTACATTGAGAAAAAAATAAATTATAAATATTGTAAGGTTGAGACATGTTGCTCATTCTATCAATAATGAATGATGGATGCTCATAGAGATTCCAAGGCTTCGTGAAATAATTCCACTGTCCCAGGGAGTCTGCAGACAAAGGTCAAGCCATTGATCCTCCGTGACAGTGCTCAAAGGGAGCCATAGTCTTTATTGGGGTGACTCACAAACAGGTTCTCCCAAGTCTACTTTAAATCAATAACGCTTGAGCTCCTCAAGAATGTCGGGCTTCCCTCCCACCTGGTAGACCCCTTTACCGCCCACTCTCACTATGGCCTTCAGTGATCTTTAACAAATGCAGACCATATCACATCTCCCCCTTCAGGGGTTTCTGTGACTCCTAAAATAAAATAAGCATGACTAGGGCTTCTGAGGCCCAGAAGAATCGGACTCCTTCCCACTGCTCCAACTTCATTCACTGTACACAAGTCTTCTCTTCACTTGCTTTCATGAGATTGATCTCCATTCTGTTCCTTTTATGTGCCACAACCTTTTCCTTTGAACCTGATTTGCTCTCTGTCTGGAATGTTCTTTGCATATCCGACTTACTCTCATCATCCTTCTAGACTCGGCCCAGATGCCACCTCCTCCGAGAGCCCTCCCCCATATCACCCCATCTATTTCCTTCAATAATTTTCCCAGTGCATGTATCAGGTGTATTGTTATTAATACGTTTATTTCCCTGTTGCTGCCACCAGAATTAAGTTCCATGAGGGCAAGAATAATAAATATCTTGTTTACAATAGTGTGCACTCAGCAGGGCTGTGGTGATGAATAATTTCAGAGGACACTATTCATCATATGTTCTATTGAATGGCTTACTGAAACCAGATATTCCCAGTTAGAGATGATTTCCTTTGGCTGAGCACCTTACTCTTATTTACCCAACTCACACTAAGAACAGTAAGTAGTATAATTTATTTTAGCTTCTGTTGGAAGTGTTTTGGGGAGACAAGGTGTAGAGAGGGAAAAGAGGAGAGGGGGGTATCGCTTGGAAATGAAGAGTATGTGAGGAAACCAGACAGTGTTAGAAGGAGAAAAGGTATGACAATGAAAGACTTGGAGAGTTCATTTTCTGAATTTGAGCAAGGCTATTGGCAGGTGCAGAAAGCAAGAGATAAGATTTCTCAGGAAGGGGCCGTAAGTAGGGCAAGGCGGGTATTACATTCTCCACACTAGGGCATCATTCATTCCTAATAGGTAATTCACTCCTAATGCAGCTTCAGAAGTAAACTGCGTAAAATATCTAGACTCCTGACACCACGAGGGACAGTTCATGGGCCGGGGATAAGAGTATGGGGCAGACCTGTGATTGCCTTCTATGGCTATACTGTCTAGGCCTTTGCTGGAAGAACAAACAAGATGTTGCCCCTAAGGGCCTCTCAGTACCGTGGAAAAACCAGGGAAAATGGCTTTGTTTAAGTCTGAGCAAAAGCAACCGTGGGTGCTTTGGAAGTGCAAAGGAGGAGCAATGGGCTGAGTTGGGAAGTGAGTCAGGGAGGGCTTCCTGGAGGAAGTAGTATCCAAGAGGAGTCTTAGAGAGTTTGAGTTGCTCAAATAAAGCACCTTGACAGCATTCCACCAGGGGAGATGATATCCCGGTCTGGGGAGAATGGAGAGGGCACACTCTGAACGGACAGTGCGTATACCTGGAGTGGAGACGGATCTGTTGGCCCCAGGCTAAAGTGTGCACCACTTGGAGAGATGCCTTAATGTGTGACCTCTCCCAGGACGTTCACCTATTTGACGAAAGCATTAAGGTCCGCCCACACATCAGAAAACCCACCACAAGGCCAAGAGTGGAAATGTTCAAGAGACTGCCACACAGTAAGTTCCTGAATTACCAGTGCCAGTCCCTGACACCACTTCTGGGCATTTGCGCTGCCTTCAAGCCCTGTTCTAAGCTGACACGTGGCATTTCTCATTCAGAGAAGGGAAGGGAGACAAGGAAGATTTACCGATCACCGTGTCTACTGAATATTTTTAGTTATTCAA
>NW_023254895.1:0-2071 GCF_002007445.2 Ailuropoda melanoleuca | reverse complement strand
GCACCAAAAACCATAAGATACCTAGGAATAAACCTAACCAAAGAGGTAAAGGATCTGTACTCTGAAAACTACAGAACACTTATGAAAGAAAGAAAGGAAGACACAAAGAAATGGAAAAACTTTCCACGCTCATGGATTTGAAGAACAAACGTTGTTGAAATGTCTATGCTACCCAGTGCAATCTACACATTCAGTGCAGTCCCTATGGAAATACCATCAACATTTTTCTCAGAACTGGAACAGACAACCCTTAAATGGACCCAGAGACTAGCCAGAGGAAAGTTGTAAAAGCAAACCAAAGCTGGTGGCATCACAGTTTCAGACCTCAAGCTATATTACAAAGATGTAATCATCAAGACAGTATAGTACTGGCACAAAAACAGACACATAGAGTGGAACAGAATACAGAACCCAGAAATGGACCCTCAGCTAATCTTCCACAAAGCAGGAAAGAATATCCAGTGGAAAAAGGACAGGCTCTTCAACACATGGTACTGGGAAAACAGGAGGGCTACATATAGAAGAATGAAACTGAGTACTGTCTTATACCACACACAAAAATAAATTCAAAATGGATGAAAGACCTAAATGTGAGATAGGAATCCATCAAAATCATAGAGGAGAACACAGGTATTTCTTGGCCTTTGTCACAGCAACTTTTTGCTAGACACGTCTTCAAAGGCAAGGGAAACGAAAGCAAAAATGAACTATTGGGACAAGAGAAAAAGCTTCTGCACAGCAAAGGAAACAGTCAACCAAACCAAAGACAACCTACAAAATGGGAGAAAATATTTGCAAATGTTTTATCAGATAAAGGGCTGGTATCCAATATCTATAAAGAACTTCTGAAACCCATCACCCAAAAAAACCAAATAATCCAATCAGGAAATGGGAAGAAGACATAACAGCCATTCTCCAAGGAACACATACAAATGGCCAACAGACATATGAGGAAATGCTCCACATCACTTGGCATCAGGGAAATACAAATCAAAACCACAATGAGATACCACCTCACATAGTCAGAATGACTAAAATGAGCAAGTCAGCAAACAGCAGATGTTGGCGAGGATGCAGAGAAAGGGGGACCCTCTTATACTGCTTGTGGGAATGCAAGCTGGTACAGCCACTCGAACACAGTATGGAGGTTCCTGAAAAAGTTAAAAATAGAGGTACCCTAGGACCCAGCAACTGCACTACTGAGTATTTACCCAAAGGATACAAATGTAGTGATTTGAAGGGGCACTTGCACCCCAGTGTTTATAGCAACAACGTCCACAGTAGCCAAATGGAAAGAGCCCAGATGTCCATGACAAATGAATATATAAAGATGATGTGGATGGAATGGAATGCTACTCAGCCATCAAAAAAATGAAATCTTACCATATGTAATGACATGGATTTAACTAGAGGGTGTTATGCTAAGGGAAATAAGTCAATCAGAGAAAGACAATTACATGCTTTCACTCGTGTGGAATTTAAGATTCAAAACAGAGGATTATAGGGAAAGGGAGGGAAAAATATGATGAAATCCTAGAGGGAAACAAACCATAAGAGACTCTTAACTATAGGAAGCAAATTAAGGATTGCTGGAGGTGAAGTGGGTGGGGGAATATGGTAACTGGGTGATGAGTATTAAAGAGGGCATGCGAGGTAATAAACCTGGGTGTTATATGCAAATGAGGGAATCACTAAATTCTACCTCTGAAACTAATCACTGTATATTAATTGAATTTAAAAAAATTTAAGAAGATATGGCATATATACACACATATGTATGTGGCATATGTATACATGCACACATATGTATGTGGCATATATACACACACACACACACACACACACATAATGGAATATTATTTAACCATCAAAAAGAATGAAATCTTACCATTTGCAATAAGATGGATGGAGCTAGAGTGTATTATGCTAAGTTAAAGAAATCAGAGAAGGACAAATACCATATGATCTCATTCATATGTGGATCTTAAGAAAGAAAACAGATGAGCATATGTGAAGGGGGAAAAGAAAAAAGGGAGAGAGGGGAGGAAGCCATAAGAGACTTTTTTTTTTT
>NW_023254894.1:0-2069 GCF_002007445.2 Ailuropoda melanoleuca | reverse complement strand
GCGGGCAAGGAAGGGCGTGTGTCTCAACCCCAGGAATTCAGGAGACAAAATGGTACCAATTAAATTCTGATCGTCTTTGAAATATACTATAGCATAGGAGAAACAGTAATATTCTCCCAGACTTGATGATATTTGTTTATTGCACGTCGTATTAGTTTTTGTTGTTCTGAATTACATTTAGGTTATATCTTCAGGGCGCAATTGGTACAGCCAGGCATGAAAAGGAAAGTTAAAGGAAAATAAAAACCAAAGGCAAAAGGAAGTTAGATGAGATAGAAGTACCACAGGGGCTCAGAATTCGAGCAGAAGCAAGGAATTGGACTTCTCTCGCTCTCAGGCATAGTTGGGTGGAACTAACATTTCCGGAGCACCTTCTGAATGGCAGGGGCTTCTCTGTGGTGTCTCAGGGAATCCTCCCATAACCCTGGGCAAGCCAAGAGCTTTATCTCAAAGGAAACTGAGGTTCAGAGAGATTAAGTATAATTTGTTACATAGCAAGTGAATAGCCAGAGCAGAGTTTCGAATCTACCTGCTGGAACGTAGTCCCTCCTGCCCCCGCCACCCCTTCCACAATTTTGTACCCTGGGGAGAAGATAACAGACAGAGAACCCTTCATCCATATCAAGGTCCCTTGCTGTTCGTAGATGGATGATTAAGTCCACTTGCCTTTATTTTCAGTTGGGACATGTTTCCTTTCATGTAGGGTCAGCGACGCTCCGCACTGTAGTATTTATCGAGTGCCCACATCTGCACAACACCTTGCTACCAAAAGGAACAATAAAAGGCAAGTGAAAATGACAAAGGCCCTGCCCTCTGGAACTCTACAATCAAGACCAGATGGGTGAAAGGTCTGGGAAGGGGGACCCAGCCCCCAAGTAAGTGCTGGGCAAGCTGAGCATGAGTGGAGGCCCAGTATCAAGGTGATCCCAGCGTGGGATCGGCCTCCGCTGAATACACGGGGTCTCCCTCGGGAACCAACGGGCTGAGCTTGTGTCAGCGGGAGGGAGCGAGGCTGGAGGGTGGGGTGTGCGCATTCTAACAGGGACGATGAGGATCTCCCCGGCCTTCAGGTTGCCCTGTCTCCGGACTCATCCACTAGCACAAGTTACCTTCGATCAGTCTGAAGCAAGGCCTTTCGTGAGCTGCGCATTAGTGAGTCCGTCAGTTCCTCTAGTATTTTGTTCAGCTATTAGGCCACTCACTGTATGTGTGTGTTGAGGGTGTTGGAGGCAGGCTTCCAGCCACACAGACCATCTCAGCGCGCCCAGCAAGGGAAAAATGACTCAGACATCTAGTTCAAAATGACGGTCATTTTTACAATGTTTCAAAGTAAAATGAAATCAAGAGTGGAGAAGTAGTCAGATGTTTTTCCGCCGTCCTTAAGAAAAAGGCGTTTCTTCATATTTCAAAGCCTGGGCCATCCGTAAACTAGTATAAATTGCTGAGCTGGCTTCTTTCTGTTCAACTTATTAAATAATAACATTCTATATAAGGAAAGAAAGTTGTGTAAAATGTAAGACCATGCATGAAGTGGATAAAATATGTTTAGACTATGTCTGAAGGCCAAGAAAGTAAAGGGGGAGGGAAGGAATTTGCTGGAGGGACTTCTATTGTAAATGCATTAAAATCTGAATTAATGGTGATATTATCCTAGCAATGACATCACACAATGACTGTAAAATCTAAAAATGAGAATGGCTATTTTCAGAAAATTTGAATGTTTTTCTTGCGCACAAGCTTGCAGACTAGTATTGCATACCTCTATATGTTCTTACACAATTGCTACTTTAATGGAAATTTCAGTTCCGTGTAGACCTAGGAATTTAAAGTATTATTTTCTGTCTTCTCAGTAGACTTTTCCTTTTCAGAGAAGCATTATTCATTTATAGTTTATTACTTGGAGAGAAAAGTATTAATAAGGAAACTGTACCTGTCCAGTTTCAATGTCAGACTCTACTGAGAAAATCAACTCAGAGCCCAGCTGGTCTAAAAATCTATCACATTTTTTTCTTTTTCTTTCTTTCTTTCTTTCTTTCTTTCTTTCTTTTTTTTTTTTTTTTTTTTTTTTT
>NW_023254893.1:0-2067 GCF_002007445.2 Ailuropoda melanoleuca | reverse complement strand
GATCCTATAACGCCGGGATCACGCCCTGAGCCGAAGGCAGACGCTTAACCACTGTGCCACCCAGGCGCCCCCCAGGTAGCTGTGCATAAAGACGTGATGCAACCTGCTGAAGCGTACAGAGTTAGCCAGTGCAGAGCTGGTATGTGCGTTTCTGATGGGCGCCATTTTCCTTTCCTCTGAAAAGTGTGATTGGGGGAGCTAGACGGGTGAAGAATAGAGAACGTCCAACTCTAAATGGACTCTCTACCACATCTTGTAATCCAGCCCCTCGTTACGCCCAGAATCTTCCTCCTCTCTGCAAAGATGAGAAAACTAGAAGAGGAAGTTCTAACTTGGTTTTAGGGGTGAAGGATTGGTGAGGGCAGGAGTGGCATCAAAAGGCCCCCAGTTACACCCGGAGCAGCCCAGCCACCCTGATGGGAAGGGAAGGGAAGGGGGAGGAAGACACTGGAAGAGCCATGAGGAGTGTGACATGTTCATCTAGGTCTGGACAGGCTGAGGGATTTAGAAGGTTGGCTTGTTTAGGACATATCAGTAGAGTACCCAGCCATGCTCTGGGAATGAGTATATCTTCAATGGGAAGACAGCACCCAGAAAATATGTTCTCTGAGTGTGTCAGTTGGGGTTTTCTGGAGCGTTCGGATGTATATAGAGAGAGATAGAAAAAAAAATTGTTCTGAGGGGATTGGCTCACGTGATCTGGAGGCTGACAAGTCCCACAGTCAGCCATCTGTGAACTGGGACGCAGGAAAGC
The DNA here is from genome assembly GCF_002007445.2 of Ailuropoda melanoleuca. Lineage (NCBI taxonomy): Eukaryota > Metazoa > Chordata > Mammalia > Carnivora > Ursidae > Ailuropoda > Ailuropoda melanoleuca. The sequence goes on along the minus strand of NW_023254893.1, from coordinate 1,313 downwards.
TGGGGTGTAGTTCTGAGAGGTCTGAGAGCCAGAGAAGCCAGTGGTGTATACCATGGTCTGAGTCCGAAGGCTTGAAAACCAGGAGCGTCGATGCCCAAGGCAGGAGGGGACAGATGTCCCAGCGCAAGCAGAGAGAGCAAAATTGCCCTTCCTCTGCCTTTTTGCTCTGAGTCCTCAACAGTTTGGATGATGCCCACCTGTCCTGGTGAGGACCACCCTCCTTACTCAGGCTACCAATTCATAGGATACTCTGAGAAATACCATCACAGACATACCCGCTGTAATGTTTTACCAGCTCTTGGGCGTCCCTTAGCCCAGTCAACTTGACAGATAAAATTAACCGTCACAAAGAGCAGGATGCTGACCAGGTGCTTGGTGCTTCAGAGGGGATCTTGTATGTATGAGAATTTTTCTAAGAATAATGCCAACCACGACTTCCTGAGTACTATGGTAGGCACCCTACAACCACACTGTACGCAACTATCCTCATTGGCCTCACTTTGCAGAAGAGAAACCCAACGCTCAGAGAGGTAAAGTGATTTGCCCAAGGCCACACAGCCAAGAAGTGGCAGAATCAAGATATCAGGACAGTGCTGAAGAGATCCTGGTGATTCACAAGGATGCAGCTTGTTCAATTCTTTCCTGACCAGTGATTGGCCAGGGTGTGGCTGGCTTTGGATTAGACTGGAGTATAGGGGGTGAGAGCTAATGACCTTTGTTTCCTCTGCACCGGGATTAACAAGCCTTAGCTTCACTGCTGGTGATTAATAGAGGTAACTGCTTGGGCCTGTGGATTGTTAAAAAGCACTTTGACCTCTTGCATTCCGTTTAATTCCGGCACGTCTGAGATGTGAGGTCTATTTATTGCTTCCATTTTACAGATGAAGAAGCTGAGGCTAGAGTTCCTTCCAGGCCCCTGTTCCTGTGAGTTGAGACATCCAAACCAGGCCCAAACAAGGAGAACAAATATATCAAATACGTTTACGAACAGTGCTCTGAGGCAGACTGCCTGGGTTGGAACCTTGGTTCTATCGCTTCTCAGCTACACGACTGCAGGAGACGTAAGGTGGGGGTGGGGACAGGATTTGGGGAGAGGGGAGAGAGCTTTCCAGGCAGAGAGAAAGACAGCCTGCCCCAACAGTGAGGGGGCTGTAGGGGCCGTTGGTTAGGAACAAGGGGTTTGGAATGATTTATTTGCACTTGATCTTGCCTCTTATTAACTTGGATGCTTAAAATGGGGTCAGGGGCGCCTGGGTGGCACAGCGGTTAAGCGTCTGCCTTCGGCTCAGGGCATGATCCCGACGTTGTGGGAT
>NW_023254892.1:0-4109 GCF_002007445.2 Ailuropoda melanoleuca | reverse complement strand
TGACCCTCCTCTTAAGGACATCATCTACCTCCTTCTCTAAGCAATGGTTTTCAAACCCGGGCTGCATCAGACTAATCAGGAAGAGCTTTAAAAATATATGTTACATATATGTAAAATATATGTAACAGATTTTGATTCAGTAGGCCTCAGGTGAGGCCAGAACTCCACATTTTCTAAAGCTCTTTCTGAAGTTTTCTAAACCTGAGTAACCAGGTTTAGAAACCACACTTGCAAAGAATCCAAGTCAGAGGCATAAATGAGGTCATGACGTTATGGACTACGTCTCCTCTCTGGTCTATCTATCTGGTTGACTACTATCCAGCAGTTGTGTTGGTCGGTTTGTTCCCCTTTGACCTTTACTACTCTTTGGACTCTTCTGATTCTCAGGTCTTAATGGATATACTGGTTTCTCCAGATTCTCTGATCCCAGTAATCCTTTTGATTCCCTGTTCTAGTTCACTGAGAGAGGAATAAATTTTGTTTCTGTGACAAGGTGCAGTGATTGCCCACATCGAATATCCATGTACTCTGGATATTTCTCAGCCCTCCACCCCCTCCCATGTTACTAGTTCTGTCCAAGGGATTGAGAACTGTAGAGACACATGGAATTTGGGGGCTTAGACCATTAAGAACTGGTGTGACTTTACATCCCTCTTCTCCTCTATAGCAGCAATCTTGGAAGCCACATATTGAGATGGCATCATCACAAAATGGAGGCGGGACNTATTGAGATGGCATCATCACAAAATGGAGGCGGGACTTGCACCGCTGAGTCATGGATGAAGGGGAGTCCCATCAGTTTCCATCATTTCTCGTGTGAGCAGTAAATGCATTTTTTTTTTCCTGAGCTACAAAGATTTCAGGATTAATTTGTTGCTACAGCACAACTTACCCTGTCCAGGACTAAAGAGAAACCATGACTTCTGGATAAAATGCTGCCAAGAGAACGAGCTCAAGCCGTCCCCACACACTGACCTAATTTCTTGTTCTCTTTCGTTTCCAAATAGTGCGCATACATTGATTTAACGCCACAGAGGACAAATCATGCTAGTTACATGGGACAAAACAGCTGTGCTGAATAGTGGGAAAAAATGTACCTCCCACTTAAACAGTGACTGTTATTTCAGAAAAGTCACTTTCAATCATTTTCAATTCCCTTAATGTTTCTCTTAACTCTCATACATTCCATGCCGAAGGTGCCATAATCAGGCAGGAAGCTGAAATGCATGAAATAAGCAGATATAAGACAATGAACAATGGTGGGGTCTTGCACATGAGAAAGAACAAACAAAAAAAGGCTCGATCACCTAAAGGTATTCAACACAAATCAAAAAAAATAATAGCTCTACCTCAAATAAGAAGCTGAAGCCCCAAACATCAACCTGCCATTGCAGCTATGGCCTGAAGCTGTAAGTACCCACTGTAATTCTTGTCAGGTGTAAGCGCCATTTTTCAAATTTTAGTATACGTGTGACAAAATACTATGCAGCTTTTGAAAATGTGATATGGAAAAGTAGGAACAATAAATAAATATTTTTGTAAAAAATAAACTACATATATATTTAAAATCACAAAACAGTTCTAGTATAATACAATTTCATAAAATAAAACATGTAGAAAAAAGACTAGAAGTAAGGTACATGTACCAAATTACTAGCGTTAACAGGTACTCTTAATTCACAGAATGGATATCTCTGGATTGTAGGATTATATGATTCTTATTGACTTTCTTTTATGTTTGTGTGTTTTCCATCTCTTCCAAAAAGAGCATGTGTTGTTTTAGTAATCAGGAAAAAAATGTTATCTGAGAAATTTATATTTAAGAATAAAGGGCAAATATTTAAATATATGAACTATGAGATCTTCTAATATTTTTATTCTAGCTACATACTTTATATACAGTATATTGTGTGTGGTGTATTTTCAGTGTAGAAATGGCTATGCTAAATAATATAAAAACTAACATGGAACTGCTATTCATCTATAAATTCTGATTAAGTTGAAACACACATCTCTATTATACTTTATGTATTTCAGAAAGAAATTTTGCCGATTTTAATAATTATCATCACTAACTCACCACAGAGAACAAACCACAACTTAAGAATACCCCAACATGGGGACAAGCAATAACAGACAATAAAAAATATCCCTGTAATTACAGCTACCAAAAGAATGCAAATAATTACGGAGACTTTTTGTTCTCCAAATTTTTCCACTGTTTATTCATTGGAATGGCTTGGCATTAGGAGTTCACAACTGACCTGAGACGAATTCATTTCTGATTAGGACTTTTGTTTCTTTGTTCTCTGTGTCCCCAGGTGGCAATTTTGGCTGGACATTATAAATGTTTGTGCCATGTCAGGTACAGTAACGTAACTTTGCCTATGTATTGCATAATCAGTATATAATTCTCAGGCGTTAATCCTAAAAAGGCAACTCTAGGTAATAGAATTCCATTTCTGTCCACATAATCTTCAACATGTGAATTTTACTTATACATATGCACCAAAGCATTATATATGTATTTATGAACAGAGGACCAGATATATATAACGTCCCAGAACCATTAGGAATTAAATATAGGTTGCTTTTTTTTTTTTTAAAGATTTTATTTATTTGTCAGAAAGAGAGGGAGAGCACAAGCAGGGGGAGCAGCAGGCAGAGGGAGCAGCAGGCAGAGGGAACAGCAGACCCCCTGCTGAGTAGGGAGCCCAATTCGGGACCGATCTCAGGACCCTGGGATCATGACCTGAGCCTAAGGCAGATGCATAACCAACTGAGCCACCCAGGCGTCCCAATATAAGTTGTTTTTAAAAATGACATAAAAGCTCTCCTAAGTGTTTTTTTATCTAAATAAATTAAAGGTTGATTTAATCTAATTTGGAGACAGATATTAGGATAGGTGAGAAACATGGTAAGAAAGATCACTTGGCAGGAAAGAATGCAGCCTAAGGTCAGTTAGATAAGGAGAATCACAAAACCATCTGGAAGGGCTTTAAATTAGATATGAAATACAATTAAGACCCAATAAAATTTTCAAAGTTGACAAGCAAGTATGAGTCACCTCGCTGTACTGATAGGCAGAAGAGACTGTGGGGACAAAAATGGCCACTAACCGATGTTATTGCAGCAGTGACTGCTGGCTTGCCCTACAAGCACAATCAATAAATGTTAGGAAATTTCCACTGATGAATCTACCCAGAATTTTATAATCAAGAAATCACCTAGGAAAAAAAAAAAAAAGTTGTTTTGCTAGCGACATACTCACAAATTTTGTTATTTCAAAAAATAAAATTGCATTTTTGTTTATCTGCTTAAGAGCTTAGGGGCTCTAGAATTCTTATTCTGGTTCTGGCAACAATTCAGGTGAATAGAGAATGAAAATGAAGACACTTACCAGGGGAGGTCCCCAGACTCCACACGTTCTGGATGACACATGACCCAATAGAAGGTAGGCTTTTAAGGCTCTGGAGAGTTCTAGAATGGTGGCTTCTGGTGGGCAGGGGGAGGTGCGGCTGTGGGCAATCTCCAGTCACAGTACAGGGGCAGCCTCCACATCCCTTTCCCAACATGATGACATCATCTGGATGTGCAGCCATTGGCTCCTGCAGCAGCAGCCTGTTTAATGGAGGGACACCTGCTCTATACCAAGAAGTATTTTAATTGCAGTTGGTTTTGTAACGTTAACCCTGTTGGAGGTGTTTGGTTCCTTCAGTACGATCTCAGCAGCTGAATATGAAAAATGGATGCCAAATTGGCTGTCAACCTGGGGGCGCTGGGCAGCATTATATGATCAAAACAGGCATGAGGACAGAGTCATTTGATCTATGGAAGATGTTCTCAAGTCTGTAATGGCACCAGAAAGAGCTGTCCTCAACTGAAAGGAGCCAATACATTTTATTTTAGAATCTGCAGAGACACACCTGTGTTGCCCCATACTGTCATATGACTTCAGTGTCTAAGTTTGCAATACGGTGAAAGAAACAGAAAATGCATCTCTGTCTTAAGCTTCAGACCACTGGGGACTTGAAGGGAAATCAAAGAAGCCCTTCAAGTCCCTCAAGTTTTTGGTTTTTTTTTTTTTTTTTTTTTTTTTTAGTTTTTGG
>NW_023254891.1:0-2065 GCF_002007445.2 Ailuropoda melanoleuca | reverse complement strand
GACTCTTTGCAACAGTCAGATGCCTTGCTCTCATTGATTTTGAGCTAGTCACTTTTTGTCTGTAAAGACCATGTTATTCATCTGCTTGTCAAGAAAGAAACAGTGTCTCTGGGATCTTAAGAGATCCCCTTAAGAGAACGGGATTGGCTTTGGCAACTACTTGCATCTGGGATCGGTCTCTGCCATTTCCCAGCTGGGTGATCTTGGGCAAGTCAGCAAATCTCTCCCCCCATCATTTTTCTCCTCCATAGAAGAAAGAGAATGACATTTACCTCACAAGGCTGCATCCGATTTGTTTCGATGACCTGAATCAGAGCAGGTGTGAAAGCACCTTGTAAACCTATTTACACTCCACTTGTCTCGTCTGGGAAGTGGGATGGTCATACGTGCCCTGCAGAGGGCTCTGCACATCGCCTGGCCCAGAGTGACTACCCAGTAGATATTAGCCGTCATCAACACGGTGCTTACGGCCTCCTGTAAGCGAGACCTCAGTTGCTTTCCTCTGCTGAAGGGTTTCACCTAAGCCATCCCTATGATTACCCTCCCCTCCCGGAAAAATGCTTGAATTTGCAAGATTGTTGCCCAGCGTTAACATTAGTGCACAGAGTATGGCTGTGAAGCAGATTTTTCCTCTGCCTACAGATAACTAGTCTCCAGGGAGCCTCAAACCTGTGACCCTGGCTTCATTAGCCCTGTGAACCAGCTGGCCCAGCCTGCCCTTGGTAATAATTCCTGCCAGGTCACAAAGAATATTTTACCCCATGAGCCTTGGGTTAATACCAACCTTTGACCCTATTCACTTAAAAGGTAATAAGCAACAGGAGCATTCATTCATTTATCCAGCAAACATTTATCAAGGGACATTCTTGAGTTTCTTAGTTCATCCTGACTCAGTGTGCCCGCTGCTGACTCTTTGGGGCTGCGCATTCTTGCCGAGATAAGAACAAAGTCAGGTATCTGAGTTTCCTTGTCTTGGGGCCATTCATCACCTTTTCTCTTCTCTCCACACCCAATTGAGTCAGGAACTCACATTAAAAGGGCTTTGAGCTGATGACTCTGAGAAAGCCCAGGACCCAGATTCCCTTTCCTTTATGATCCCATTAGCAGGCTGATGGGTGACGGCCCTGGGAGGGAGCAGAGAGCAAGAAAGCCCCGCTGACAAATGCAGAACACATGTTTGCTGTCGTGAGGATGTGGCACTTCCTTTACACGTGCAGGTCTCCTTCATTCAGTTCAGCCCAGCAAGTTTTGGGTAAGCGCCCTATTGCTCATTTATTCAGTGATTTATTCATTCATCCATCAGACATTTTTAAAGTGTTGTATACAAGCACTGCACTGTGCTGCACACTGGGCTGGAGACAAAAGCAATCTATAACGCTCACCCGCCTGCATTCTAATGGGAGACACAATTTGCATTTGCAAAACACCCAGAAAAGAATTGCGTGCACAGGGGAGAAGAAAACATATTTATTTCATTTATCATGCATGCATTAATGCACGAACACGTCCTTATTAATTACCAACCGTGGGTCACGCAGTGTGCTAGATGCTGGTACCCAGAGATGAGCAACAAAGGTACTGTTTCTACCACCAGGGCAATGTGGAAGACTGCCTTAGACTAGCTGATGAAGGAACACCACCAGTAGGCTGAGGTCTCAGACACGAGAAAGAGATTGCTGTACCAAACATGGGGAAAGGGCCTTCCAGACACAGGGAATGGCATATGCAAAGCCCTATTGTGGAAAAGAGGTGGGCATTTTCGAGGAGACATTTAGAAAACAGGGTAGCATCGGAGAGTCACAGTTGAAGGGGGATGAGATTGGAGAGCTAGGAAGGGACCAGATAGTGTAGGAGTTTGGACCTCCCTCCCTCCCTCCCTACTTTCCCTGCCTGCCTCCCCTGACTCCCCTGCCTTCCCTGCCTTCCCTGCCTTCCTCCCCTGCCTCCCCTCTTTCCCTCCCTTCCTTCCCTCCCACCCTTCCTTCCTTCCTTTCTCCCCTTACTCCCTTTCCTTCCTCCCCCTCCTCCCCTTCCTTCCTCCCCTTCCTCCCTCCTCTGCTTTTCT
>NW_023254890.1:0-2064 GCF_002007445.2 Ailuropoda melanoleuca | reverse complement strand
AGGAGTGCACTTGTGATGAGCACACGGTGATGTATGTACATGATGAATCACCATATTGTACACCTGAAACTAGTAGAACACTGTATGTTAACTATCCTGAAATTTAAATTTTTTTAAAAAGATTTTGCATGAATAAATATTGTCTTTAATCTCATACTTAATTGACAGCTGATATATAATTTCACGCTGAAAATAAATGTTGCCAAGGCTTGTGAATATTAATCATGGTTTTCTAACTTCAAATGTCACTTTTGAAGAGGTTATACTATTTTCTATTTTGCATGTCATTATAATCCCTAATCCTTTATATGTGACACATTTAAAATTCTTAAAATTATTTTGAGATATTATACAGGGAAATTAACTTTTTTTGGTTTTCAGAACCACAAATTTTAACACATGGACAGAATCATGTGACCATCATCATAATCAGGATACAAAATAGTTAATTTTTTCTTTTTTTAAGATTTTATTTTTTTTCTTTGAGAGAGAGAAGGAGAGAGAGAACACAAGCAGGGGGAGGAGCAGAGGGGAAGGGAGGAGGAAGGGAAAAGAATCCTAAAAAGACTCTACACTGAGCATGGAGCCTCATGCAGGGCTCGATCTCACGACCCTGAGATCATGACCTGAGTCGAAACAAGAGCCTGATGCTTAACTGACTGAGCCAACCAGGTGCCCCAGGACACAAAACAATTATATTACCCCCCAAAATTCGCCTCATCCTGCTCGTTTGTAGTTAAGCCATCTCCCCCATCCCGAAGCTCTGATAATCAGTAATCTCTTTCCCATCCCTGTAATTGTACCTTTTTCAGAATGTTTTACAAATATAATCACAAAGTATGTAACCTTTTGAGACTGATTTCTTTCACTTAGCATAATGCATTTGCAATTGACCCAAGTTGCTGCCCGTATCAAGAGTTCCTTTATATTGTTAAATAATGTTTCAACAGATGGGGGTTATTCATTCATCTGTTGAAGGACATCTTGATGGCTTTAAGTGTTGGGTGATTCTGAATAAGATTGATATGAACACTCATGCAAAAGTTTTTTGTAAACATAAATTTTCATTTCTCTAGGGTAAGCACCCGGGAGCAGGACTGCTGGGTTATGTGGCATTTGTATGTTTACCTTTATAAGAACTTGGCAAACTGTTGTCCAAAGTGGCTGTACCATTCTGCATTCCTTCCATCAATATATAAGAGCTCCAGTTTCTCTGAAACTGATATTGTCAGTATTTTGGATTTCCACCGTTCAAATAGGGTTAAAGCAGCATCTCATTGTGGTGTTAATTTGTGTTTTTGTAATGGCTTTTAATGTGTTTATTTGCCGTCTCTTTTCTTCTTTGGTGAAGTGTCTTTTCATGTCCTTTGCCCGTTTTTAAAATTGAGTAGCTTATTATCGTATAGTGGAGTTTTGAGAGTTCTTTGTATATTCTGCATATAGTTGTAATTTACAAATGTTTTCTCTCGTTCTACATCTATCTTTTCATTTTCTTAAAAGGATGTTTCTCAGAGCAATAGCTTATAATTTTGATGAAATCCACTTAATTTTTTCTTAGAGTTCCTTATGGATTAGCCTTTTGGTATTATTTCTAAGAATTCTTTACCTATCCTCAGGTCATGATGATTTTTCCCTTAGAATTTCTTCTAAAAATTTTATATTTGTATGTATTACATCCAGATCTATTATGAGTTAAGTTTTATGTGTAAGGAGCAATATTTAGGTTCAAGTTCTTTCTTTTTACATACTGACACTCAAATGTGGCCATACCATTTGTGAAAATATTATGCTTTCGACATTGAATTTTTTTGTACCTTTATAAGACGTCAGCTGCTATGAGTGACAGCAAGAATGGTAAAGTAGGTACCTCAAAGGGCCAGTACCTCTGCAGAAACATAAAAAAAATCAAGCCAAAACATCTTTGATAATCAATTTTGTCAGAATGTTTGATAACATCAAAGTTTATAGCACCCAAGCAAGTGCTGAAACAAGAAAAAGGCAACTCAAAATTGGTAGGAAACCTTTGTGGCATTTCTACTTGTCCTTTCCCTGTGCCCCTCCCGG
>NW_023254889.1:0-7112 GCF_002007445.2 Ailuropoda melanoleuca | reverse complement strand
TCCCCTGGATCTGGGTTCACAGTCAGCCCACATACGATACTCTGGCCACCCTGGCTTCTCTCAGTTTATCCAAGGGTCCACACTCTTAGAACTTTGCACTTATCTTTAGAAAGATAAAATTAACCTTATTTCATTCTCCTACTTCTGACTAGTTCTGATTCATCCTTCAGATCTTAGCCCAAATTGCATGGATTTAAAATACTCCTCCCAGCTAAATTAGGCCTTCCCACCTATTTTCTCATAATCCATTATAGTTCCCCATAGCATTTGTGAAGTGTGCAATTATATAGTTGGGTACACTGTAAACACAGTGAAGGTGGAGGCATGTCTGTTTGCTGACCTTCCTCTCCACAACCTAGCTCAGGGCTTGGAACATGTTGATAATCAAGAAATGTATATCATATATGATATGTACATGCATGTATATGTATCTCTANTGCATGTATATGTACCTCTATACAATCTTATATAAATGACACAAAAGGAAAAGAGTACAAGCATTTTTTATTTCACATTTAAAATCAAATAAAAAATCTTGGAGAATATCTGTTAGAGACAGTGGTTGGCTTTTGGGGAAAAAACAGCAAAAAGCACTACAATGAGACTCTCTGGCAATTATTCATCATCAGACCAAATTTGAGACCACCCTCATGACACAATTTCCACCTGAGTGCTGTAGAGGCTATTATATGCAGTATTTCCTACAGCAGAAAGATGGTAGAAAGGGCAATGAGAGAGACGCTCAGATGAGTGGTAGACATTCTAAATAGAGAGAAAAGCCAAGGATCAAAGATAGGAAAGGCTGTAGCAAGGGCAGAACATGTGAGAGATGGAGTATGGTGATTAAAGTGATTGACTGAGTGACTGATCAGAGTATTTAAAGACTGGATTAAATGTGATAATCTCCATAGATAATCTTGTGGAAGAACACTGCTGACACTGAAACACAGTTTCCATGCATACTTCTTCAAAGGGGCTCTGAATTCCACTTCCAAAAAGGAGGTCCAAAAATGGTTGAAGTGGCTCTATCTTTGTGGTGTGTTTAGTGTCTACAGGTTATGTCTGAAGCTCAAGCATATGTCTAAAAATGCATCATCAATATATAGTCACTCTATATGATTTGCATAACTCTAAATAGAAGTCACCTTTTGACCTCTTGAGTTTCAGGTAGACATTCTCAAAGTAAAACCATGAAGATTGTCTTGTTTTGTTTTTGTTTTTTAATTACCTGGTCCTTTCATCTCCTCATTGCATTTACCCAGATCCCATATGGAAAAGACACTCATCTGAGAAAAGTGCAATGAGTAACATGGAGATTCATGTGAAGTTGTTTAAGGGTAGGACATATCTATATAAACTTTGCTAGTGTGGAATTTGGATTTGTACAATTTATACTAGTTTCTTTTCTCTTTTGAATGCAGAATTTACTTAGCTCTTTTTTTTTTTAAAGATTTCACGTATTTGAGAGAGAGAGAGAGAGAGCGCACAAGCAGGGGGGAGGGGCAGGGGTAGAGGGAGAAGCAGGCTCCCTGTTGAGCAAGGAGCCCGATGTGGGACTCGACCCCAGGACCCTGGGATCATGACTTGAGCTGAAGGCACCTGCTTAACCGACTGAGCCACTCAGGCACCCCCACTTAGCTCTTTACACAAGGATTATAGTCCCTGGGATCATATTATTTTATTGAATTAAGAGATATTTGGCCAAATGCCAATAATAATAGCTTGCATTTATTAAATAACAATATTAAGAGTAGTAATTATTTTAATTGGATGATCCTATTTTTTTTTAAAGATTTTATTTATTTATTTGACAGAGATAGAGACAGCCAGGGAGAGAGGGAACACAAGCAGGAGGAGTGGGAGAGGAAGAAGCAGGCTCATAGCAGAGGAGCCTGATGTGGGGCTCGATCCCACAACGCCGGGATCACGCCCTGAGCCGAAGGCAGACACTTAACTGCTGTGCCACCCAGGCGCCCCTGGATGATCCTATTACATCACAACCACCCAATCAGAGATTGATGCTCACGGTCCAATGGGGTCTACATCTGAATCAGCCTGACTCTATAGCCCATGCTCTTAGCCTCTATGTCTCAGTTTCCCAGATGCCATTTTGTACACACCTATTACTTTTTTCACAGGGGGAAGGGGAGGTCTAGTGAAACAGTGACAAAGATCAATGTCTTAATAGTGGTGGAACTAGAATTAGTGCCTAGGCTCCCGGGTTCCATTATCTTTCAACTATTCTTTTCAATTTACTTTAGATCATAAAAATCAGAATTTCAGGGTGTCTTAAAAACTAAAAGTCATTTTTAATTTAACAAATACTTAACTCATGCTAATTATGTGTCAGTCCTCTAAACCCCTTGCATGGATTAACTCATGTAATGACAACAACCCTGTAATAGGGACTTCCATTTCACAGGTGAAGAGTTGAGGCATGGATTGGCTAAACCAACTATCTAAGAGCACATAACTAGTGAGTGGCAGGGTCAGGATTGAATCCGGGCAGTCTGGTTCTAGACTTTGCACTCTTGACCATGTAGATAGGTGGCTTCTCTTCCAGCCACAGCTAATAGGTGGCAGGGCCATGATTTTCACAGGATAGTGTGAGGAGGAATGGGAGTCTGTCCAAACGCTTCTTTCCTACAAATTTGCCACAACTGAAATAACTCCCTTAGAGTACTCAAATTCAGAAGTAGAACAATTTTTCAACCAGGAGGACAAAAATGAAAAGTACTATAGATAAAACCTACTTCTGCTATGTACTGGCATTGGTGACCTTCAGCAATTGACTTGGGAAAGCTCAGTTTCCACAGAAGCAAAGTCCCCACTCTGCCTACAACCCAGTAGGGTTGTGGATGAATAGATGAAAACCATTTTAAGTGCATGTCTATGTAAATGCTTTAAATAAAAATTATAAAGATGAAAGAAAAGGGTGTCATTTTTATTTTACAATTATCGTAATTTAGCAGAATCATGACCAATGTCAGTTTCCGACACTACATACCTCTCTCAAAATACGGCAAAGTTACACCGGTATACTCAGTTAAGCATTCAATAAATACATTTATATTTCATGTTCATTTTTTCTGTCAGTGGATATTTTTTAAAGACTGAAAGCATAAGATGTTCACTTCTCAAGACCAATGCATATGATCATTTAACTCATTGGGAACGCTGACACTGATGTTAAATGGTTCAGGAAGAGAGGCATTGAGGAGGTGGGGACTCTGTCAAAGGGAAGGCCTTGTTTATTTTGACACTGTCCTTATGTGCTTAGTACAATGTAGAACACATGGTAAAGGCTTAGTGGGTGCTTCTTGAACCAAATGGAATAGATATTCATCCAAAACACACAGCTTCCCTCCAAGTTTATTACAGGACCATTTTACTAGCACTGGAGAGGAAACTGGACATTTATTGTAATACTGTCAATTCCTAGAAGCAAACTTGTGTCCATTACTACTTAAATTAAATGTCAGCGTGTATGCCTCATGCTCTCCGTACTGATGGGAACTACTGGATATGACTTGGATTACATATGAAGAATGCCATTCTGTATTTCTGTATTTCACCAAGTTACTAGAGATGTAAAGAACAGTCATCTGGAGTGATTTGGGTAAGACTTCCTATCATGCCTATCATGTGTCTTACACCAACAGTATCTTTCTGAAATCAATTCCACCATGTCTCATGAGTTGTTGGGATGGGGAGTAGGGGGAGTAAGAGCTACATTTAAAATATTGATGGTTTTAACTGCCCCCTTCTGATAACATCCTCTTCATCCCTTTAGACTTGCTTTCCCAGCACTTTTGATATTTCATTGGAGTTTCACTAGTTTGCTTCCTCATAGAATAACTTTTGATTATGGTAATACTTTGAGGAAATCATATAAATTATTTGGCCTGGTTTCTCCATATTAAAAATATGGAAAATCTGGTCATTTAGAAGGTCATGATTTCTCCCAAATCATGCAGTTGGATGCTAGTGAAATAAACTGAATTTCACATTTCCTGGTTCCCAGTTCAGAGATCATTTTACTACAAGTAACCTTATCTAGGATGCAATGTCCATGTTTTCATGTACTGGAGAAATATCCCAAGCCTCTGCATCAGTTTATTTCAGAAAGTGACTTTCCCAACACACACACACACACACACACACACACACACACACACAACTTTATACAACTCTAGCCCGGGGAGATATCTGTAAGTGCATGTGTCAAGAACTGTACAAAGTAAACCAGATTTTATCTCATTTCATCTGCACACAAAACAAGTTTTTTTGACTTTATAAATGCAAATAAAATTTTCTGATTCTACAGCTGATTGAGATAAAATATCTCTCCAGTATCAAAACTGGTAATGACAGATGCAGGTTTCACCGTGAGGTTTGCGTTACTGCATCAGTGTATTCCAACACTGACCCTCCTTTCTATGATTTCCCATATATCAATGTGTTCTAGGGAAATACTAATGCCTGACTCATGTTCCTTTTTCATATGAGCGAATATCAAAGAACTTGGGGTACAGGAGTTGGCTTTAGGGAGGAAAAATTCAGAAAATCAACATTATTTTCTCAATATCTCTATCAAATGGTTTTAAGAGCTAGATCCAGGACCGAACTATCCATTTTTCAGGGAGATGAATTCTGTCTCAAATTTCAAAGGGATTTCTGTCAAAGCATCAAGACAATGGGATTGGCTGCTGAGACTTGCATTTTCTATTATGGTAGGTATTATGCCTTCATTCTGTGACTTATTTTTCCCATTTGTTTCCTTTCTCTTCTCCTACTTTTCTCTCTTCCACAGCATCTCTGTAATACCTCATGTGTGTGAAGCATGATGATTGTCATCAAGAATAAAGGCAAGAATAGGTCTACACTTTTTAAGAATTCTCATTCTGTTGGTGGATACAGACTCATAGATAATTATAACATAGTGTGGTGAATGTAAAGATAAAGACAGAGAAATTCAAGGACACTCAGAGGGGGATAACTAAATCAGGCAAGGAGATGGTAGAAAATACTTTGTAGAATAAATAAAGCGAAGGCTAAATGAATAAGCATCATTAGGGTAAAGGAGAAGAGGCAACAAGGAATGTGAGCATTCTAAGCAGAAGAAATGGACTGCGTTGAACTAGCCACACAAGACAAAGGGTGGTGGGTGAGCCCCAGTGGGGATAAAAGTGCTGTCAAGGGGATTAACATTAAACATGATGTGAGACTAAAATAGTTATTTCTGTATTCTTTATACATTTATTTCATTTTATTTTTGAAAGAGAGAGAAAGAGTGAGTGAGCAGGGAGAGACAAAGAGAGAGAGGAGAGAGAGAGAATCTTAAGCAGTCTTCACACCAAGTGCAGAGCCCAATGTGGGGCTCGATCTCACGACCCTGAGATCACGACCTGAGACAAAATCAAGAGTCAGATGTTAACTGACTGAGGCACCCATGCGCCCCAGTTATTTCTGCATTTACCTATGAATTTCCTTGCCTTTGATTTTATGTTCCTTGCCAGTGGACATGAGCTTCTCTTTGGGACTTCTTCAGCTAAGAAGTAAATTACCCTCAGTTGGTAAGAAGGTTAAGAATTTTCCCAGAGGGGCGCCTGGGTGGCACAGCGGTTAAGCATCTGCCTTCGGCTCAGGGCATGATCCTGGCGTTATGGGATCGAGCCCCACATCAGGCTCCTCCGCTAGGAGCCTGCTTCTTCCTCTCCCACTCCCCCTGCTTGTGTTCCCTCTCGCTGGCTGTCTCTCTCTCTGTTGAATAAATAAATAAAATCTTTAAAAAAAAAAAAAGAATTTTCCCAGAAGATATAAAAAGACCTGGAGGTGAGGGGGAAAAAATCCTCTTTCAAGATGAAAACATTGATGGAGCCCTGGGTGTTATAAACAACTGATAAATTGTTGAACACTACATCAAAAGTTAATGATGTACTATATGTTGGCTAAATGAACATAATAATAAAAAAAATGAAAGTATTAAAATGGATAAACACCACTTCAAAATTGTTGATCTTTTGTGCCAGAGCTATACACGGATGCTAAGCTATACATGTCATTGGAGTATCAGGAGTCACCTTGCAAAAACAGCTCTACAAACTGCAGACTGATCAGGGATATTCCACCACTACTGGCAAAAATGTTGGAGGCAGCTGGACCTTCTGAAACTGACCTCATGTCCGTTATTTGTCTTTTCTGAGTTTTCTTTTTTTTTTTTTTAAAGATTTTATTTACTTATTCGACAGAGATAGAGATAGCCAGGGAGAGAGGGAACACAAGCAGGGGGAGTGGGAGAGGAAGAAGCAGGCTCATCGCGGAGGAGCCTGATGTGGGGCTCGATCCCATAACACCAGGATCACGCCCTGAGCCGAAGGCAGACGCTTAAACGCTGTGCCACCCAGGAGCCCCTGAGTTTTCTTTTCCTTATGGGCAAAACGAGTATGAAATTACCTAACGCTTCAGATCAGAAGAAAATTCACCCGGATTTTATTCTACATACTGCCCCTTGGTGAATAATGATTTGTTCCCCCCAATATTTTATACGTATACCCAAAGAAGGCATAGTAGAATTATGGAATATTAGAATCTGAAATTTCCTTAGGGAACATCTCATGGCTCTTAGTGCATTTTTTCATCTGCTTATTTTTTATGTATTCATGTAACAAACATAATTGGTCTCCTACTATGAGCTGGGTGCCACATGTGCCCAAAGATCAAACACACCTTTTATGCAGAGGAAACCACAGTGATGTGGAAGACAGGGACACAGAAACAAACAAATACTATTCAGTCCAGGGGGTTCTGTAAGAGAACAAGGCATGGTACAGAAAGGAGTGAGTGATTTCCTGCGTTATCAGGTCAACTGCCCGGTTTGGGACAAGTGAATTAGGACAAGTGTTACCTTACATACAGCAGAGGATGGCCAACGCCTGCAGCAATGAGGACTCCAATGAAGGAGGAAGCTTAATGGTGAGAGTGTTATAGTAATGGGAATGGGAACCAAGAGTAGAGGCTGGAGTAGCCTCCTCTTCCGTCTGGAGGCCTGCTACTCTCTGCCCTTTGCCCAAATACCGGGCTTTTCTCCTATTTTGGTGCTGGGTTTGCTT
>NW_023254888.1:0-2057 GCF_002007445.2 Ailuropoda melanoleuca | reverse complement strand
ACTCTGGTGCCCCTGGGATGGGGGGGTGGGGGGAGAAGGGGGGCCGCAGATGGAAATGGACTCTGCAAACCTTTGGGGGAGGGCAGACAGGGGCCCCAGATGTTAAAGTTTGGGCAAAAAAGTGACGGGTGGCTGGAGGGCAGGCACCTAGCCCCCAGAGGCAGCCCTTCACCATGTCCCAGCGGCTGTCCTCTTCTCAGAGCACACTGACCTCCTTGTGTCTCCCCATTCCAGCCCTAGACATTCCTTAGAATAATCGGAAGAGTTTTGAAAAAATCCTGATGCCCAGTTTGCCCTCCGGGTCAAATCAAATCAGAATTGGCATCAACATGTCTCAAAGCCGTGCTTCTCAAATTTTAATGTTTGCACATCTCCAGGGCAGTGGGTGGTATCCTTAAAATGCAGATCCTGACCCCATAGGCTGGCACAGATTCTGCATTTCCAGTAAGTCCTCAGAGATGTTGCTGCTGTTGGTCCAGGACCAAACTCTGAAGAGCAAGGTGTTAGAGCTCCCCGGGAATTGCAATGTGCAGCCAAGCCTCCGCCCCTCCCTGTTGGAGATCCCCCACCTAGCCGCCCAGCACTACCCTACGGGCAGTCATGGAAATGCAAATTTCTTCTTCTGTTGGTCTAAGAAAACATCATCAGAGGAGGAAGCTACTGCCTCTCCAAACCACGCATTTATATAAAAAGAAGCAAGTTTGTAGTGTGATTTAGATGCTTTGGAATTTTCGAGTATCTGTGCTGATGCCCTGTTTCTAGCGTAAGGGGGCTGGTGCCTCCTCCCTGCACTGTGTGGGGTCTCGGATTTGAGTCTTGGCTCCATTGGTTCCTGAAGAATCTTGGGCACGTCCCATGATCCCTCTGAGGGGGATGTGGGACTCCAAGGGGGTCAGTGAGAGGGGCCCTTTGACAGTGTAGAGCGCTGTGTAAACATAGCAGCTTACATCAGTGGTTTTCAAGTTTGGCTGCCCATTGGAGATGAATACCTGGGGAGTCTTTAAAGCTGACTGCTGCCTGGGCCCCTTCCCTAGAAATTCTGTTTTAAGCGGTCTGGGTAAAGCCTGGGCTACGAGTGTTTGCAAAGCTCCCTAGTTCGGGACAACACGGGTGGACCTAGAGGATATGACGCTAAGTGCAAGAAGTCAGGCAGAGAAAGACGAACACCGTATGATTTCAGTCATATGTGAAAAATCTAAGAAACAAAACAAATGAGTAAACAAACAAACAAACAAACAAAAAGCAGAATCAGTCCTATAAACACAGAGAACAGACCGAAGGTTCCCAGAGGGGAAAGGGTGGGGGGATGGGCAAAGTGGGTGGCAGGGAGTGGGAGGTCCAGGCTTCCAGCGGTGGAATGTCTAAGTCCTGGGGATGCCAGGCACCCCATGAGGAGTGCGGTCACTGATACTGTAATAGCGAACGGCGACCGACGGCAGGTGCGCTTATGGGAGCACAGCCTAACGTACCCACTACCCACGGGCTGAATCACCAGACTCAACACCTGCAACTGATGGGATATGCGCATCACCTCTACGCAAATGGGAAAAAAAGGAGAAAAAGCTCCCCAGGTGATACTAATGGGGCAGCTTGAGATCCATGGGGTTTGAGCGTGGTCTTCCCAGAAGGTTCTGGCCCACAGTTTTCATCGCTATTAAGGTAGCGCTTGGGTTTAGACCTCAAAAGCTAGAGCTCGAACGGGTCCTCTGCGCCAGACTGACTCTCTTGAGGGGTGTGTGTGTCTCTTGTTTCCTGTAAAGGACTCAGTGTCTGTGTCACTCTACCGACCCGCTAGGCCATGTCTACCTCCTACCCTGGGACCTGGGCAGCAGTCTTGCTTCCTGGGAACACCTTTACCCCCCAAGCTGTGCTTGTTGCTGTTGTCACCCCCATAGATCCATGAGCCCCCAGCACGGCAGCCCAGCGCGGCCTTTAGAGGGCCAGGGGACACCACGAGAGATAGAGGGACCCCCCCCCACCAGATACACAGCCCTCCCTCCTCCCGTACAATGGTCTGTTGCAAGAAGCCGAGGTGTGTCGCCCCTCGCTGGAGATCC
>NW_023254887.1:0-2042 GCF_002007445.2 Ailuropoda melanoleuca | reverse complement strand
GGGGTCCCCTCAGGTGAGGGGGAGGTGGGGAGGCAGACGGGATGAGGGGGCGGGCCAGGCCAGCAGGGCCCTTCACATCCTCCCTTGCCTGGCCCATCCCCAGGTGTGGATAGATGCTGGGACCCAGATTTTCTTTTCCTACGCCATCGGCCTGGGGGCCCTCACGGCGCTGGGCAGCTACAACCGCTTCAACAACAACTGCTACAAGTAGGTGCCGCTGCCCGCCCGCCCGCCGGCCCGTGGGCCCATGGGCAACAGGCAGCCTGACCAGCCCACGCGGCCCCTCTGCCCCCAGGGACGCCATCATCCTGGCACTCATCAACAGCGGGACCAGCTTTTTTGCTGGCTTTGTGGTCTTCTCCATCTTGGGCTTCATGGCCGCAGAGCAGGGTGTGCACATCTCCAAGGTGGCGGAATCAGGTAAAGACCCCGCCCCTTAGCCCGGGCCCCAGGCCGCAGCTGCCATCCCGACGTACCATGTTCATGAACACACACGCACACAGACATTCTGGGAGATGAGAGAAACCTTTCACTGAACTCGTCACGTCACTCTGGGCCAGAGGAAGGCCTGCTGAGCCGCTGCAAGGCACAGCTGTTCCAGCCAGCTCGGAGCTGGGAGCCTCGTGGGCCAGGCCACGCGGAGCTTTGAACTCCGGTCCATCCATCCCCAGGGCCTTGGCGTATACCCCTCATGTTTGCCAGAGGGTTGCAGAGGGATAGCAGGGCCTTTCCGAGGTTCCCAGTGACCTGTGACTGCAACAGCAGCTGGAGTAAGAGACCAGGAGTCTGAGTTAGACGCCCCACTCGCCCAGGCTTGAGTGACACCGGCAACACCTTGACCCAAGTGGAAGGGCCCTGGGCCACGGGATGGCCCCGTGTCCTCCATCCATTTGGGAGGGGGAGGACGAGGGGGGCGAGCAATGACGACCATGGAACGTGGGTGGGGCACGCCTGTGTCTAGACCCTGCCCCTTCCCCCTCAGGCCCTGGCCTGGCCTTCATCGCCTACCCCCGGGCCGTCACGCTGATGCCTGTGGCCCCGCTCTGGGCTGCCCTGTTTTTCTTCATGCTGCTGCTGCTCGGCCTGGACAGCCAGGTTTGCAGGGGGTGACAGAACAGAGGGGGCTGAGAGGGTGGGGGGGGCACTGGGTGAGGGGAGATGGCCGGTGGGTAGGGGGAGGGGCGTGGCCTCAGCACCTGGCCGCAGTTCGTAGGTGTGGAAGGCTTCATCACTGGCCTGCTCGACCTCCTCCCGGCCTCCTACTACTTCCGTTTCCAAAGGGAGATCTCTGTGGCCCTCTGCTGTGCCCTCTGCTTTGTCATCGACCTCTCCATGGTGACTGATGTGAGTGGGGGCGGGGTGGGGGCTGCCCCTGGCCTCCAGCTGCCTGCCACCTTCCCTGACCCGGCTCTGTCCCCAGGGCGGGATGTATGTCTTCCAGCTATTTGACTACTACTCCGCCAGCGGCACGACCCTACTCTGGCAGGCCTTCTGGGAGTGCGTGGTGGTCGCCTGGGTGTACGGTAGGTCTGGGCCGAGGGGCGAGCTGGGGGCGTGGCCCGGTGCAGGGGTAGCGGGGGTCTCTAGCTCCAGCCCTCCCGCCCCAGGAGCTGACCGGTTCATGGACGACGTCGCCTGCATGATCGGGTACCGACCTTGCCCCTGGATGAAATGGTGCTGGTCCTTCTTCACCCCACTGGTCTGCATGGTAAGGGCCAGGGGAGGTTGAGCAGGGGGAGGGACGCCGCGGGCCCGCCACCGGCTGAGAGCAGGGGTTCTCACCCACAGGGCATCTTCATCTTCAACGTGGTGTACTACAAGCCGCTGGTCTACAACAACACCTACGTGTATCCGTGGTGGGGCGAGGCCATGGGCTGGGGCTTCGCTCTCTCCTCCATGCTGTGTGTGCCCCTCCACCTCCTGGGCTGCCTCCTCAGGGCCAAAGGGACCATGGCTGAGGTCAGTCGCCCGTACCGCCTCTCCACTACGTGCCTCCCTCCTCCCTTGCACCGGGTCAAGGCATCACCTCCAAAGGGCCCATT
>NW_023254886.1:0-2037 GCF_002007445.2 Ailuropoda melanoleuca | reverse complement strand
GCCCCCGGGGCGGACTCGGGCGCCGCGCCCCGCTCCCTCGCCGGAAGGTACAGGAAGCCTCCCGCCTCGGGTTTTGTGAACCTAAGGCTGCGTGGTTGAACTTGTCTCCAGAGTCCATTGTCCCTTAAAAACGACTGTTTACTCTAAGCGGTCCTTAGGGTGCTGGGCAAGCCCAGAAAAGCCGGTTTAACTCAGGTTATAGCTTAATCCTAAAGGACTGCGATTTAGGGGACAATGGTCCTCTACCTGGCTGTACATTAAAATAACTTGGGAAGCTTGTAAGAGCCCTTTGACCTGACCGCACCCCTGGAATCCGGACTCAGTACATGAGAATCCCTGGGGGAGGCGCAGGTATCAGTAGGTTTGCAAAGCTTTCCGGATGATACCGACGTACAGCAGAGGTTTTCAAACCTTTAACGTGTGTCAGAATCTAATGAGGATTGTGTTAAAATGCAGGTCTCTGGTTCAATAGGCCTAGGCGCTAAGGGAAGACTCATCGTTTCTAACAAGATCCCAGAGGATGCCAGTGCTGTAAGGAACAGACCATTCTATCCTTACTACTTAAAGTGTAATGTAGAATCAGGAGCAGCGCTTCTGAAACCTTGGACTGTGTGAGAATCACCTGAGTAGTGTTTTTTTGTTTTTGTTTTAATTACAGAGCACTTTCCCAGGCCCTACCCATGTGGTTCAGCCTCTGAGGCTCTGCTAATTCCACTGGTAAGGAGCACTCCAGATAAGTCTGATTATGGGTGTTGTTTGAACCAAGCTTCACCATATTAGACCAGCAACCTGGAGTTGGGCATGCACTTTTGCAGTGAGAAAGGCCAAAATAGGTCTAGAACCCAGAACATCTGAGTCCAAGCCCAAATGGTACTTTATCTAACTAGTCCAAATTTTCTACAATTACTATGCATTGCTGTACTTAGTAGGAAATATATATAAATCATATGAAGCACACATGCACACAACACATTCTGTATTCCTTATACATATTAAAGTGGCTTAAAGTTGGCTGAGGGAGAAGGCTCATTAGGAGGGGAGGGATAGAATAAGGGACATTAGAATGGCTATACCATAGTGCACTGCAGAGGAAAGGGTATGTAGGAAGAAACAAACCTTACCTTCTTGCTAGAGCCTGGGCTGGCATCTTGGAGAAGATCCAGGAATCAGGCTTGGCCTCTGATCTCAGAGCACAGGTTGAAACTCAGGTGTTCAAGAGCTTATGAATTTATGGCATGTCACATATATGACATCTCACAAAGGTCTGGTAAGTTGAATAAAAAAGATAAAAGGCCCATTTTATAGATTAAAAAGGATGCTCTGGAAATTAGTTGACTTGCACAAACAGTGGAACTTGAACTAGAGTACATATCTAAATGTTGGGCATGGCTTCTATAATTCTAAGGAAAACAGTGATACATATCTTACAAAGAAAATGGTTTCTGTGTTATTGTCCACATCCTTTAAAGGCGGTTCCTAAATTTTGAGTTAGAAAGCATTTCATTTTTACAGAAAGGAATTGCACTTTATATCTTCACTCCACTTTTGCAGCTCTACAAATTGGAATGCAAAATGTTCGGAGAGCATCCCAGTCCCCGGACATTGCAGTTACATAATTCAGGCTTCATCAAGTTCAAAGAGCAACACTCATATTTTCTGGTGACAAGTGTAATTACCATCCTCATTTTATCCATGCCCAAAGAAGCCAAGTGATTTAGACAAAATCCAGGCAATCTAGTCTCTGTTTTATTCTGCTTTCCTTTTACCAAATGACATACTAAAGGTTATTTATCATTTCCAAATTTTTCATACCAAGATTTACCATCATTAAATTAGAACCAAATGTGTTTCAAAGCCACTCCTTGATACAGAGCCAGAAGTATGAGGAACAATTCTTAAGCTTCTGGTAAATGCTATAGACTATATTCTCAGTCTATGTAAAGTTTTGGAGGGAAGAATGTGATACTTGTACACAATCTCGCAACGCACAGGTTTGCTTTGGAATCCTACCCACCTTTATCTTTGCTTCTTTTTTTT
>NW_023254885.1:0-2033 GCF_002007445.2 Ailuropoda melanoleuca | reverse complement strand
GTGTTCCCTCTCTCGCTGGCTGTCTCTATCTCTGTTGAATAAATAAATAAAATCTTTAAAAAAAATATTATCCTTATTATCAATGAGGTATAATAACCACAGCCACCTTCTCCTCACTCATAAGTGACACGTCACTCAAAAATAGTTAACAATCTATCTCTGTCTATTCCAGGGAATACAGTCATAACTCATGTATAGAGCTTGAGGGAAAAAAACCTGAATTTTTCTAATCCAACCATCTTTACACATAAGGCAATTGAGGCCCAATGAGGTGAAATGATTCATTCACAATCATGCATAATTGTCAGTACTATTTTGTTCCTGGGACTCTGCCCCCCACTTCACGTGCATTACTGTATTTGATTCTTACGACGAGCTTCTGGGGAGATATTCTTATTTGTCCCTGAAGAAAGTGAGGCACAGAGAGAGGAAATCATTTGCCTAAACTCACACAGCTGTCAGGTGGGTGGCACAGCTGGCTTTTCCTTAGCAGGTGCCTTCCAGGTCCCTGTCTCCCCTCCCACCTTGGCACCAAGGAACTTCAGCTGAATTTCCGTAGGGGCCAGAAAGTAGCTCGGATCTTACTTTATTGGTACACACACAAGCAGGTTGCTGGTTACTTCTGTCCTTTCTCCTTTCCTAGAGATTTTCTGTGTTTCCTAGGGGATTAGAAGGTTGGGAGGCTTCTATGAAAAGCACTGTCTCGTGTTTTGCTCAACGTAGGAACTTCAGCCAAGGGTCTTTTCTGACCACCTTCACTCTCCTGAGCCAAGGGCTTGAGTTGGAAATCCAGGTTTTCATCTGTGTCTTTAGGCAAGTCTTAGAGACGTTCTGAGACTCAGCTTCCACGTATGACTAATGGCATTGTAATAATATAGTTTATAATACCGTTTCCATGCAGCTTTCTGAGGATCAAGTAATATACGTGAAAATGATTCAAAAACTGAGAAGTGCTATGTATTGTTCTTTTTTTAAAGTGTCTAACAGAAGGTGAGACTTATAATGAGTTTTCAGATAATCCATATTTTATGAGCGAGTTGTGTTTGCTAGTCCACCAATCAAAGGACACAAATGCACAAAACAATTACTCTGTTGAATTCTGAGAAGCCATGGTTAGGCAGTTTTTTAAATACAGGACAAAGCTACAATATCAGTTGCTTTGAAATGGTGGCTTTTGAAATGATGGTTAAGGGCACAGAAGCTTCCCATCAGGTCACTGATATGACTTCCTAAGCCAGCAAAATCTTTGGCAGCAGCCTCTTCCAATAAATCAGCATGTCAAAGGAAACAAAGGCCCTTCCCATAGAAGGGAAACAAAGCCACTGAACTCTCCAAGGTGGACTTGGAACAGAAGTCTCCAAGACAACCTCTATACATCTCATTCCTTTCTCATTAATTGAGGCCAAGTATGAGGGGTGATAGAATTCCTTCCACCCAGTCAAGAGGCTCACCAATCCAGAACGACCCTCAGGGACCCAGATAACAGAGTGAATTAATTGCCCATTGTAAATATCAGTCTCCTTTGGCCAAGCTACCCACCGTTATTCTGTGATGTGACTAGTATGAAGAATTTCCATTTGGACTAGAACCCAGGAAGCAAATTAAAAACTTAATAGGTCATTTCAGATTCCTAAAAACAATCAAGGTGGATGGTTTGCTACTGAAAATCCAAGGGAAACTAGATCAACTGTGGGATGTTCTCAATTTCATAGATTTCAGAGATGAAAGGAGCTTATACATCATCCTGTCCGATCTCATTTCCCCCAGGAGAAAATGTGGACCCAAAAGGCAAGATGACTTTGTCCAAGGACACACAACTAGTTACATGGCAGAACTGGATCTAATTGCTGGTCTCCTTACTCTTTTCTCATTGTTTTTTCCATAACACAGCATGGCCTATCTAACTATGAATTATGGCCTGGCATTCCATTGTCCACCATGTATTTATTGAGTGCTTACTATGTGCTTAGCTATGTTTTCAGGACCAGTTCTAGGAAAAAAAGTGAATGAAATAAACAATAAAGAGCCATTTA
>NW_023254884.1:0-2031 GCF_002007445.2 Ailuropoda melanoleuca | reverse complement strand
AAGGAAGGAAGGAAGGAAGGAAGGAAGGAAGGAAGGAAGGAAGGAAAGAAGGAAAGCAGGAAAGAAGGAAAGAAGGAAAGGAAGGAAACCAAGCAAATATATCCGAGTGAGCATCCTTTTCTGGCCACCCTGAACAGTTCTGAAAGGAAGAGAATTACATTTCATACCAGGTCATGAAGCAGCCTTTCATCTAGGCCATGTCCACCCATATATACTATAGCTTATATCGGCAGCACATCTTGGAAACAACAAGGATTAAACCCACAGTCATCTCTCCTTTCCCTAGCTTCATGGCAACCCTGTCCCATTGTTAGAATGCTCTATGGCTCACCTTGAATTGAGGGGCCTCTGTCCAGTTGGCCACGCCTTGTGCTTAGGTCTAGTTGAACAATCATATGCCTTCATCCTTTTTCAAAATTTTTTTTTCTGCAAATCTGTGTTCTGCCCTGGATCATGAGCTATGCATGGGAAGGAACTCTGTTGTGTACTTTTCTGTTCGGTGATACCAGCTGATACCTCAGTGAGATTTTAGGAGAACAGGCAGGGACCATGAGAAGCCGTAGAGGGTAGATGTGTCGAGAGATACAGATGCAGAGATAAGTAACAGAAAGATTTCACTGGGGCAGGATCTGACCACTTTTAGTCTTGTCCCCTCTGCTTTGCCTCCTCGATGTGTGTGCACATGCAGGGCCAGGCACGTATGTGTGTGCATGTGACATTTGTTGAGAGTCTCCCAGACACAGTGTTAGATCTTTTGTGTCAGAATCACTGGCCTTCATAATCTCATGTCAAGGCATGACTTATCTTCCCTATTTTGCGGAGGAAATAAAAGTTGATCAGAAGACAGGCTCCAGGGATGCCTGGGTGGCTCAGTCAGTTAAGTGTCCGACTCTTGGTTTCTGCTCAGGTCATGATCTCAGGGTCGTGAGATCGAGCCCTGCATCAGGCTCCATGCTCAGCATGGAGTCTACTTGAGATTCTGTCTCCCTCTCTCTCTGCCCCTCCGCCCTGCACACACTCTCTCTCTAAAATTAATAAATAAATCATTAAAAAAATAAGACAGAATCCATTTGCCCAAGGTTTCCAGCATAGGTAAGCCAGAACTCAAACCCACGCTGGCTGGAATTCAAAAACCATGTTCTTTTCATTAAGCCACCTTTCTTCTCTAGCCTGAGTATAACCTGGTCTCAAAACCACCTCTTCCCATCACCCCCTGCAGTTTCTTTATAAACAAGGTGCTCCCTTCTCTTTTTCCTTTCCTCCCTAATCCTATTTAGTCAAAGCTAGAGTTATCCCGAGAATATCATCATGTTGGCCTAGACAGCTTCATTATATGTGCCAAAGACGTTGTGTTAGAAAATTATACATTCTGGCAAGAAAATCCCCACTGTATCATTTTCAGATCAAATCCTCTGAGAGTTTTGCGTGTTAACAGATCAAAAGAAAACCCACAGAATGTCAGTGAGGTGTCACTCCTATAATGTGAAACCTCTCACTGCTACTGCTGCTCAAATATTTTTTAAGCAAACAATTACTTCACACAATACCTCTCTCAAATTGTGCATTCCCAGGTTGTCCCTAAGAAATTAGAGTCCGCGTAGAAAGAGGGACCAAAGCAGGACTGCCTTGATTCACCTCAATTAAGAGTTTGCCAGTCTGTGGTTATGGAAAGACTCCTGGTTCATAGGGATGAAAGTTCCAAGAGGAAAGCACAACAAAGCAATAAGGCATTCCTCTACACAGGCCCTGCCTTCTTTCCTTCCTTCCCTCCCACCTCTGTCCCTCCTGTCCATTTACTTTTTTAACAAATATTTTATTTATTTGTTAGAGAGAGAGACCACAAGAAGGGAGAGCTGCAGGCAGAGGCAGAGGGAGAAGCAGGCTCCCCACATAGCAAGGAGCCTGATGTGGGGCTTGATTCCAGGACTCTGGGATCATTATCTGAGCTGAAGGCGGACGCTTAATTGACTGAGCCACCAAGGCGTCCCTCCATTTACTTTTTTTTTTTTTTTTAGAATGCATCTTTTTTAA
>NW_023254883.1:0-2016 GCF_002007445.2 Ailuropoda melanoleuca | reverse complement strand
TGTTCCCTCTCCCGCTGTGTCTCTCTCTGTCAAATAAATACAGTCCTTAAAAAAAAAACAAAACCACAATGAGATATCATTTCACACGAGTCAGAATGGCTAAAATCAGAAACGTAAGAAACAACAACTGTTGGCGGGGATGTGCAGTAAAGGGAACCCCGTTTATGGGAATGTAAACTTGTGCAGCCACTCTGGAAAACAGTATAGAGTTTCCTCAAAAAGTCAAAAATACAACTACCCTACGATTCAGTAATCGCACCACAGGCTATGTACACACCCAAAAAATACAAAAACACGAATTCAAAGGGTTATGCGAACCCCTATGTTTATGGCAGCATTAATTACAACAGCCAGAATACGGAAGCAGCCCAAGTGTCCATCAGTAGATGAATGGATAAAGAAGTGTTATATATACATATGTACGTGTGTGTGTGTGTGTGATGGAATATTACTCAGCCACAAAAAAGAATGAAATCTTATTTGCAATGACATGGATGGAGCTAGAGAGTATAGTTCTAAGTGAAATAAATCAATCAGAGAATGACAAGTACCATATCATCCCGCTCATATGTGAAATTTAAGAAACAAAACAAACAAGCAAGGGGAGAGAGAGAGAGAGAGAAACAAAGAATCAGACTCTTAACTGTAGAGGACAAACAGATGGTTATGGGGGGGGTGTGTGAAAGAGGTGATGGGGATTAAGTAGCGCACTTGTCGTGATGAGCACCGGGTGATGTATGGAATTTTTGAATCGCTATATCGTATACCTGAAACTAACAGAACACTGTATGTTAACTATACTGGAATTAAACTAAAACTTAATTTAAAAAAGGAAACTACATAGCATATAAACCATCCCTCAAGCAACATCTTCTTTTATTAAGATAGAACTGTTTTTAAACTTATGTTTAGGAGGCAGATTTTCCTATGTCTTTTATCACTCCTTATTTCCACAGTATCTGGTCTCCACGCTGATCAAACATCTGTGACGGGCAGAGTCCACTGTAGATGCCTGTACCAAGGAACGGGTGGGTTGTCTGTGATACGGCTATGGAGTATGAGGTGGAAAGACTGTTTAGGACGGAGGGTAGCAATGGGAGCCTGGACAGGAAGGTTCCAGCAACAGCTGCTCTGTTCACCTCCCCATGCGCTGGCTCACTCTGCTTCAGGGTAGGGTGGCAGAGAGGCTGGGGTGGTGGAATTCCATGTGGGCTTAGCTCATGAAATAATAAAAGAGGCATTATTTCCCATAGGCTGCTTCTCTTCCTGCCCATCAAGCACAAAGGCATCAAGTACCCGGACCACCTCCAACGAGGTATGTTTCTCACAAAGGCGGCTGCTGGTGGGGGTGGGGGGTGGACCCCTCCCTAACCTCCATCAGGGCCCAGGAGCCTCTGTGCGGAAGGAGGCCCAGAAGCAGCTGCAGGAACTCCAGGAGGGAGCGGCCTGGTGATGCCCTTTTCCAACCCTCATCTCCAACTAACTTGGGTGCCTTCACTCAGAATACCTCCAGATCCTGTGTGTTACTCTCTGCTCCCAATACTTTGTCTCAGAACCTATCTCTGACTGATCAGATACCCTTAGCCCTGGGATCCCTGCCTGTGGTCCCTAGCCCCAGTCCCAGCTCATGACTGCTACTTATCTTCTTCCTAAACGTGGATTCCATTGATCCCACGTGGCTTCTCAAAAGCCTTTAGTGACATCGCGCCTTTAGGGATCCCAGAATCCCCCTCCATTCACAGCCCTTTGTCATACCATCATCCTATAAGTCTTGTGCCGAAGAAAGCCGGTGGTTGGATGTGAACAGTTTATACCCCTTCAATGGCCATATCCAAAGGCAGGAACGTCAGACCTAGAGCAGACAAGGTTAGACACTGTCCGCACCCCTCCAGAATAGAATAAAGTGGGAAGAAGGGATGCCTGGCTGCTCTTAGTGCCCTAGCTTGCATCAGAAAAGGTGGTGGTGAGGTAGTGGTAGGAGGACACACCTCTAACCAAGTATCTCTTAGGTCAGGG
>NW_023254882.1:0-2014 GCF_002007445.2 Ailuropoda melanoleuca | reverse complement strand
AAAAAAAGCCTCATTGAAGAGTCTGCATAGTTTTCAAAGTTTATATATAGTACTTGCATACTAGGCTATCCTAAGTCCTTCTCATTAAACACTGTTTCAACAAGAATGATTTAACAGTAGTTCCTTGGCATTGGGCTCATGGAACTTAAAAATCCTACCTGCCATCATCGTTGAGGATCTAGTCTAGGTAGTAATGCTTTTCCGGTGTGATGAGCTCAAAATTTCTCAGCCTCAATTTCAGTAACATTTATTTCCACCCTCGCTTCAGTCATCCATAAACAAACTAATCCCTGGCCCAGTTTCTCTGCTTTTACTCCTTGAGAGGGAGCTGGAGAAGGACTTTGCTGTGAAATCACACTAGTCAACTGATGTCCTCTGTTCTCAATGCTGCTCCAGGCTCCTTCTTCTAGACCTTCATTTACTGAACTTTTCTCAGGCTCTTGTAGGCCTGCTCCTCACTTAACCACTGTCCTCATGCAAATAAAAAGTAATCATCCCACCACCTTTTCTACTGACATCACAGCTCTCTGGCTGTCCTCCTTCCAGCTCAGAGGAGGAGCTCTTGCTTATTTTTTTTGTTTTTGTTTGTTTGTTTTTACAGGTGTCATCTTTTGATTCCATTCATCATTGTCTTCCTTGGTAGTGAGAGGGTCCCTTCTCTGGGATGTAGTTTCATTAATGAAACCACCTTCTCTTGTATCTGCATTGACCAAAATGTTCAAGCACCGATTCCATACGGCACTTCCTTCTCCTGCTATATGCCATCCTTTTTCTCTTTGTCATTTGGCTTTAGAACACAAAGAGAATCTATATATGTTGCCTCTATATCCTCAACCACTTTCAATCTGGTTCTCACCTCTACCTGTCCATGAAACTTTGTTCTTGAAGGTCACCAATGACAGCAGGCCTGATCTCTTTTGCTTTGTTTTTCCCCCTGCAGACCCCACTTTCAACCCCTCAACAGCATTCAGTGTAGTTGATAATTCATTGGCATTTCTCTCTCTTTCTGGCTCCTGTGACCTCACATGCTCCAGCTTTTCAGCACAGGTTGAAAGTATAGATACTAGAGGCAGAGTAAGGGCTTGGGGCTGTATCAGATCCTATCACCTACTGTGACTTGTCTAAGCCTCAATCTCCCCTTTAGAAAAAGGGATGATAATACCTACTGCATAGTGTTGTTGTGGGAATTAAACAAACAATGTGCTAGGATACACAAGCCCTTATTATTTTGCATCTTTATACCCCACAGTGCCTAGTATAGAAGTGCCTAGCATAGAAGGCTCTTAATAATTATAAATAAATCTTTTATAGAAGAATCTTTATAGGGCCACCTGGGTGGCTCAGTTGGTTAAGCGTCTGCCTTCAACTCAGGTCATGATCTCAGGGTCCTGGGATTGAGCCCCATACCGCTGGGCTCCCTGCTCGGTGGGGAGTCTGCCTGTCCCTCTCCTTCTGTGTACTCTTTCCCACTCTCACTCTCGCTCAAGTAAATGAATAAAATCTTAAAAAAAATAAAAAGAGAAGAATCTTTACAGACTTTCTTCTTGAAATTAATGTGATCCAGACTGACCTAACACTAATAACATTGAAAAGTTTTCAGAGCATGTTCATTTGCTCAAATAATACACTTTTTATGCTATTTTTGCCAGGACAAGTTAGAGATAAATGATGTTGAGATAACAGTTAAAATACTCTGCTGTTTCTCAGGCTCGCCTTTCTTTGGTTAAGGACAGAAGGTAGGCTGTGGCTTTGTTGTCCCTCCGGTTAGAGTACACTGGAATTGCAAATAGTAGTCATAGAAGCCAAAGTCAGAGTATGTGCCAACAGTTACATCATGGTGATGTGACAGCCTCATTTCTATGGTAACAGGTTGCTCTTGGAAAATATGATACTATGACTGTGGCTTGATATCAAGCTGGAAAGGTAGACTGTAAGATTTTTAAAAATTAATGTTTAATACATATTATATTGGTAATAATAATATGATTTTTAAAAAATACTATATTTCCTTTTT
>NW_023254881.1:0-2448 GCF_002007445.2 Ailuropoda melanoleuca | reverse complement strand
GCTTGCCCATAACAAGGTCTGTGTGGTCTGTGTTTCATCATCAATCCTGACTCCCAGGTGAAGCCCCACCATCGCGTTTCCCTCCTGCAGCCTCATTTTAACTTATGCTCTCTTGTAGACTGCCAACCTTCCTGGGGGGGGGGGTGTAAAGAGATGTACCAATAAACACACATGGAACTCCAAGAGGTTCCAGAAAAAGCCACCACTGGCAGAACTCGCTGAGCTAGATCACCACCCCCCCAAGGGCTTTTGAGGGAAGCTGGGAAGGCAGGGGCTGGCCCTTTGGCCTGGAATGGCTGAGGCGGAGAGGAAGGAGGGAGCAGTCTCCTTAGGTAAGGGAAGTATGTATATGAGAGGATAAAGGGAGCCCAGAGGCTTGAGTTGTGCTGGTCTCAGCAGGGGGATCAATGGATTCCCTGGTTTCTTCGCTCATTCAGTTGGGCCCTGCTGTGTGCAGAGCTCGGTGCTCCGTGCACGGGAGCAGAACTAAATAGAGCTCTGTGACACGGCAGACCTCAGTGGTTGTGACAGAGGCTGTAGGGCCCACAATACCTCCAACATTACAATCAGACCCTTTACAGGAAGTCTGTCAACCCCCCATTTTCTCTGTTAGTATACAAAAAATGTTCACATCAACAGAAGAATTCTGACACCCTCCTGAGACCCCGGTTTTCTCATCTACTACGTGGACACGCTAAGCATGCCATTGTAAGGATCCGATGACAGAACACATGGGAGGCTCTTAGGAAGAGCCCTAGACGTCGACACTGCAATACTTTCTTGCACTCATGATGACCGGTATCATAAGGAGGGAGAGGGAGAAGGGGGAGGAATCACCCCAGCAGACCTTTAAAACACACGGAGCCTTCCCATTCTGATTCTAGGAGGAGGCATAATTAGTTGATCGACGTAAGCCAGGCATTCTACGGGCCATTTTCCTACGTTCTCTTGATGCTCAGATGAATGGATTTGTTCCCTTCCCACATTTCTGAAATTAGGCTTATCTTCCAGTCCCTGTGAACCCTTGATTTGTGAATTCCTATGTGCTGAGAAGCAACTATGTGGCAGGCACTCAGGATCTATGAAAATAGGTGAGCAATAGTGTGTGTGTGTGTGTGTGTGTGTGTGTGTGTGTGTGTGTGTAGAGTTATAAAGTTATGCTTACTTGGAGTTTACACTGGAACAGGGAGGCACACAGTAACTATATATAGGCTGTCAGTGGGTAGTAATAGCTCTGAGGACAAACAGATCAGCACAGAGGGCCAGAGGACAGTGGTAGCTTGCCATCTCCAGAGTGGTGGTCAGGAAGGCTCCCCAGAGGATGAGCTTTGAGCAAGGACCGGAGACAGGTGAGGGAGTAAGGTGCTGGAATTTGGAAGCATGGGGCTCTAGGTGGGGGGAAGGTAAAGTGCAAGGTCAGGGGCAAAGATGACTGCCTTTGGCAGTACGTCTTTTTTTCCCTTTCCCCTCCCAACACCAGAGCTGTTCCTAATGCCGTGCGATCCTCGGATTACAGAAAAAACGTCGTATTTGCTCAGTACAGATGAGGTGTGAACTACTGATGCAAGGATTCAGACAGGGAAGGGGAGAACCGAGAACCGGGACTGTAACATTTTATTCAGCTTACTCCTTGAGCTCTGCCCCTTTGAAAGAGCTGACGTGTTTTCTTGGCCACAAACCTGCTGTAAGCCTATGTACAAAAGCATCACCCGTCAACGACCTAGTAAATCCACAGGTAGGACTTTTTTTTTTTTTTCTCTGAAAAATCGTGGGAACCGAATGGGCTGTAATAATCAAAGTTGTAGGACCAGTTTAGGCGGTCCCAGTTCCTGCTTTGCACTTGGTGAGTAAAGATGAAGGAGAAGGTATCTACTTTTGCAGAATGTTTGCAAAGCCACTCAAGATAAATCTATTTGCATTTACATCCCAAAACTTTGCATAGACAAGAGGAGAGAAGGGGATAATGAGGTCTCACCTGTGACATTTCACTNCATTTCACTGCCAGGGTTCTCTCAAACTCTCCAAGAACAAAGCCATATTCCGAAAAAAAAAAAAAAAAAAAAGGACACAAGCCCCTGGGTGACAAAGAAGGCCCCACCCTAAAGCCCCACGTGCACATTCCAGCACATTGCTGTGGCTTCCGAGTGCCTGCAGCAGACACTAACAACCCACTGTGACCCTGCACATTCTCCCTGTTGTATGAGGAGGGACAGGCTAGGGAGGTGCTGACTCAGCAGCTCATTCCAGTTCCCAGGGCAGGATGCCCCAAGGCTTGACTACCTGGGACAGGAGGCCAGTCACTCCCAGACTTGGGTTCAAGTTCATTCGTGCAACCTGAGTATAAATCTACAGTTACTAATCTAACCACCCTCTCTGATTTCCAAAACCATGCCCTTCTGGACTCTAGCAGACAGCAGATTAGAATGTGCATGTGTAGGAGGGAGAGGA
>NW_023254880.1:0-3169 GCF_002007445.2 Ailuropoda melanoleuca | reverse complement strand
CGTGCCAGACTGGCCGCCCCCCCTGCTGCCGCCCCAGCAGCACAGCCCCTGTCTGGTCAGCCCGGAGGGGGCGGCGGCCCGCTCTGGAAGCCCAGGCTCAGGGCTGCCACTGCTGTTGGAGCAGGGGTGGGGGGTGAAGATGGAACCAAATAACCTCAGCAGCGATCCCGGTCATCATGGCTGTCCGTTAGCAAGGGACCCCCACCCCCGCTCTGTGGAACCATGGGAACCACGTTCTAGGCCTTCTGTGCGCTGCCTCGACCCAGAAAGGTAGCTGCTGCTGTTGGACAGGTGAGCAGGTTGTGGGTCGCAGATGAAGCGACTTGCCGAGATTCCAGACCAGAGCCCCTGACTGCAGGGTCCAGGCCTGCCCGTTCCCTGCTGCCGCTCCTCTTCACAGGGGCGCCCCAGAGCACGCGAGGCCTGTCATGTTGCATCAGGGCTAAAAGTAGCATCGGCGCTGCAGCGTGTTGTGCCTGCTCTGCGTGGAGGAGGAGGGGGGCAGGGACATCCTGGCGCAGAGAAACCCGCTCCTCTCACGCCTGACCCAGAAAGGCCCCTGCAGAAGCGTGGAAGCCGGGCCTGGGGCGGCTGCTTTCCAGGGAAGTGTGGCCAGCGCGCACCTGACGTGGCTGTTCACGGGGCCAGCTGCTCTGCTTGCTCCCACGGGGGGAGTTTGGCTTTTCCATCCCCACCTAAGACATGAAGAACCGGACACTCAGGTTGCAGGAGTGACTCCTCAGGAGGTGTTGGGTCCAGGCTTTGAACCCAGGGTGGTGGCTAGTCTTCATTGCGCTGTGTTTGGCTGGCTCTGTGGTCTTGCTACATCCAGAAGACCTGTGTGAACAGGCAAGACGGGGTGAGGAGTGCAGGGGCTGCACCCAGATGGACCTGGGTGTCAGTTTCAGCTCTGTTATGTCTCATTGTGGGTCCTCTCTGACCCTCAGTCTCATCTATAAAATGAGCTGATTGCTTTCCTACCTCAGACAGTCAGAGCCTGTTCTCAGATGAAGGCACAAGCCCAGGTTCCTCTGTCTCTCAGGGGAAGAGCAGGCCGTTTGCTATCTATCCGCTTTCTCAGTGAAGCAAGATCTAAGGACCAGGCCTGGTGCCAGCCCCACTGTAGGGGCGCAGCTGTGAGTTTGCTTCTCTTCCATGAATGAAGAAGTGCTGAAAGCTACCCTGGGAGGGCGGGGTGGCCTGTCCCTGGCCTGCGGCTGCCCCGGCCTCATTCCTCCTCATGCTGCCTCTCTGGGGCGGGTGAGGCACTTCTCCCTGCCCATGCTGTCACTGTCTGGCTCCGAGGGGAGAGTAGGGACAGTTACTTGCAGCCCGTCTCCCCTGTGACCTCTGTGCCTTTGGGAGGAGCCTCCTGGGAATTACCTCTGGTGCCTGCTGGAAGTTCTCAAAGGTGGTTTGAATTGAACCTCCCCCTGCCCCAAGCCCCCTGACCTTGCCAGGATGGTGGGCTTGGCCCTGGGCCCAGAGGGTCCAGCACCACGGGGCCCTGCTGCGGGGGAGGTGGCATTCCTGGACTCTACTGCACTGGGAGGAGCCTTGCCCTCTGCTCAAGCCCTGGGGACTCTGGGTCAGAGGACAGACCTGTATTGTCTCTGCCCAGAGTGGGCTTGGGTCTGTCCAGCTCTTGCTCCGTTCCTCAAGGCTCCACCCATAGCCTTCAGTGTATGTCCTGAAGGTGCCAGCACTCATTCTAGCAGCACTGTTGAACAAGCAGGTGCTTGGGCTCAGCAGGCAATAAGACAGGGGCAGCCCTGCTCTCCTAGTGGTTTGGGGTGGGGAGCAGAAAATTGAATAGGTGATTCTAACTATCGGCAAGGGGACAGGGCAGACTTCTCTGAAGAAGAGAGAAGAACATGGAGCTGAGAGAGGATAGGGCAAGGAAAGGTGGGCCCAGAGGGGTGAGCATGGACAGATCATGGAAAGTCTTGGAACTTATGGCCACACTTGGAGCTGGGTATTAATCATAGCATTTGGCTTTATGTTAAATGATGGTTTCTTGGGGACACAGCAGATGGAAAATACTGGGGTAAAATTTTGACCTTGTTTTTATCGATTTTCATCATGTTTGCCATTTGAATGTCTGTGTGCCAGGTACCCTCGCGCTTCTGAGCACTGGTGTCTTCTGGGTCCCATGCAGCCAGTAAGGGGTTGGAACAGGGATTAGCTCTTTGCTCCAGGATCCCAGCCCTAAGGCCTGCTTTCTGCAGCTACAGAGCTCTTGCCCTCCACCCACATCTCTAAAATGAAAAGAAGTGAAATAAGTCTATCAGAGAAAGACAATTATCATATGATCTCACTGATATGCAGAATTTAAAAAACAAGGCAGAAGATCATGGGGGAAGACAGGAAAAATGAAACAAGGTGAAACCAGAGAGGGAGACAAACCCTAAGAGGCTCTTAATCTCAGGAAACAAACTGAGGGTTGCTGGGGTGGGGCGGGGGGAAGATGGGGTGGCTGGGTGATGGACATTGGGGAGGGTACGTGTTGTGGTGATCGCTGTGTGTTGTGTAAGACTAATGATCTCACACCTGTACCCCTGAAAGAAATAATATAGTGCGTGTTAATAATAATAAAACAACGCTGCTGGAATCCCCTTGAACTGGTCCCAGGGCCCAGCATTTTGGTGTCCTGGATGCTGCTCAGGGGGCCAGGAGAGTCACCAGGCAAAATCTGTTGCAGCATTTAGCTTGAGATGTGTTGGGTGATAAACAGATGGGGGATTTTTGTGTGCAGTCAAGTACCCGTGAAGGAGAAAGCCCAGTTCTGGTCCCTGTGCTTTTGGGCCAGGGTCAGCAGGCCATGGTGTCTGTGTATCACGCAACCATGGACAGATACAACCAGTGAATCACCAGAGTTTAGACTAGAACAGAGGTCAGCAAACTGTGGTCCACAGGCCAGATCCCACCCACTGCCTGTTTTTATAAATTGTGTTGGAACACAGCTACACGCATTTATTCACATTGTCTGTGGTGTCTTCATGCTATGAGGGCTGAGTTGCATGTGTGCTCTTAACCCCTTCAGAAGTTTGGTCCCTAGACTAGAATATTGGAGCTGACCTGCCTGTAGTGGGATGGAAAACTCTCCATGCTACATCTAAGAGGAAAAAGCAAGATGCGGCACAGTGCATAAATTTAGATGTGCACATAC
>NW_023254879.1:0-2011 GCF_002007445.2 Ailuropoda melanoleuca | reverse complement strand
AAATGACCGGAAAGGCAGAAGCATCGCCACATTCTTATGTTTCTTCTCTCTGCATTCATTGGGGCCAATGGTTCTTGGGTGTTGTCTGTGCACCAGGCTCTGTGTCACATGCAAACCAGACAGAAAGCTGCCTCCAGGCCTCTTGTAGCCAGTCTGTGGAACCTGGAGTCCTGGGGGAGGGGGGTCATGGGGCTGGG
The DNA here is from genome assembly GCF_002007445.2 of Ailuropoda melanoleuca. Taxonomy (NCBI): domain Eukaryota; kingdom Metazoa; phylum Chordata; class Mammalia; order Carnivora; family Ursidae; genus Ailuropoda; species Ailuropoda melanoleuca. The sequence goes on along the minus strand of NW_023254879.1, from coordinate 1,814 downwards.
GGAAGCTTAGCCCTCCCTCATGGCTCTGTTCTCTCTGCAATGAGCAGATCAAGAAAATATATCCTACCCGGAGCCCTGCCAACCAAGGTGCTGACCACATCAGAACTCAGCTTAGCCACCAGAGATGTTCTTAGAACTGGGAAGGACTTAGGATGGATAAGTGTGCCCAGCACCCAGGGACCTGCCATCTACCAGGCCCGAGCTTGCTAGCCTGAGGACCCTGGGGGTGTCAGCAAGGGCAGCGCAGTTTCCTAAGTAGACGGCTACGTGCCCAACAAGCAGACCTGCTGGGGGAGTCCAATCCAGTTGGTGGCCTTGGCCAGTCCCTTCAAGAAAAAGAGGGAAGAGAAGGTGACATATAAAGAGTGGGTTTGGACCTCTTATGGAAAAATACATGCAAGGTTTTGTAGACTCTATGCGTCACAAGGCCCCTAGTGCTGGGCAGGGAAACTGAGTCAGAAGGGCAGTGACATGGACCTGGACCAAGTCCAGGGAAAGCGTCTTTAGGGACTGCTGCCACCGTAAGTTTAGTGGTCAGCCACTGTGTATCAGGGAGCAGGTCTGGCAGCAAGACCCACCCCAGGCTGCAGATGCTGGAGAAACTGGAAGGGATCACGGGCCTCTGCCCTGGCCAGGCCTGCCTGAAGGACGGGCAGGGAGCGCACTGTGGGTAGAGGCCCAGCAAGCAAACGTGCCCTGGAACCATTCAGCTACAACAGACTGACAAGTGCAATCACGGAAGGGGCAGTTGGGAAGAGCCGTGCATCTGTCCAAGCTCACTCGCGACCCCCTCCTCTCCTCCCATCCCTGTGCTGCAGCCACCTCGGCCTCCTGCTTCCCAGCTTGGGGCAGGCCGTGCCCATTTGGAGGCCTTTACAGCTGGACTTCCTGCTGCCTCAACTCCCCTTTCCACGTCTTTTTACCCTTCCCCTCGCTGTTTAAATGCCACCTCCTCAGAGAGGCGCTGTGTCACCCCCATCTAAGGGAAGACCCTCAATAGTTCTCCTTCCGCCTCTTTTCTGTCAGCGCGCTAGGACATGCAGACAACGGGTCTGCTCCCTGGTTCCATGTGGGTTCTGTGTGGGGAGGGACTGCCACCCGTCCACCCGTGTTCATGAACCCTTTCTTCCACATACTGGAACCCTGACTTTGTCGTGGGTGGCCACGTGTCCTTCAATAAATATGCCCCCCCTCAGACTCTTTTCCAGTGAGGGATGGCCCTTTGACATAGTTCTGGACAAGATGATGTCAGCTGAGAATGTCCAAGGCCGTCTTTGCTTGCAGAGCCACATCTGCCTCTTTCCACGGAGGAGTCTGGATGCGTGGAAGCCGAGAGCCCAAATCCCCTGAGGGCTGGTCACATTGCAGCCTGAGTCTCAGAGAAAATGTACACCCCTCTGTACATGTTTTATGAAATTATATCATAATTATTTTTTCCCACAACATCAAAGTTCTTGAAAACACATTGAAAAGTTGAAAATGAGTTGTGCCTAAACTCACATTATCAGTTCCCATTTAAATATTTTTTGTACCCTAAACAGAATTGATTATAATTTTACTTTCTGACTTTCATGAAAACACTCATTAATCATATTTTCAAAATATACTTCTTTGCCCATCTCATTTTTTTTAAAGTAGGTTCCACACGCAGTGCAGAGCCAAACGTGGGGCTTGAACTCACGACCCCAAGATCAAGACCAACTCTGAGATCAAGAGTTGGTAGCTCAACCAACTGCCACCCATCTCATTTTTTTTTAAGATTTTATTTATTTATTTGACAGAGATAGAGACAGCCAGCGAGAGAGGGAACACAA
>NW_023254878.1:0-1994 GCF_002007445.2 Ailuropoda melanoleuca | reverse complement strand
GGGGGGGGGGCTTGCTGCATAAATACTCAAGGAAAGCTACCATAAAATGAAGTGCGAGTAAATCCCTGTGGGTGGTGCCCAGAAATTGCCATTTACATGGGGACACTAAATTTTGAAGCCAAATTTCTGTTCAGAGCCATAAGCCTTTTCGGAGAAAGGACTGTGGACCCTTTAGAAAAATAAAATTCTGTTTGTCTAAGTCACTTAGTTTCTGTCAGGCTAATTGCTGCTGGTTCAAAATGCCTCTTTTGGCAATATGACTTACAGTGGCTTTTCAGGTATTCATGCACATTGGTCTCATGCATATCGTATTACTTAAAAAGGCATTTTAAGAATGGGAATCCAGAGGAGCTTGGGAAGATGGCAGAGTAAGAGGAGGCTGAGCTCACCCCGTCCCACATTTACAGTAGATATCATCCACAACAACTAAATACACCAGGGGCTCCTGGGTGGCTCAGGCGGTTAAGCCTCTGCCTTTGGCTCGGGTCATGACCCCAGGGTCCTGGGATCGAGCCCCACATCTGGCTCCCTGCTCAGCGGGGACCCTGCTTCTCCCTGTGCCCCTGCCCGTTCGTGATCTGTCTCTGTCCTTCTCTCTCACACAGAATGAGAAGCACGTTTGATGGAATGAACAGCAAGACGGAAGAAGCAGAGGAATGAACTGGTGACCTAGAAGACAGAGGAGCGGAAAGGAATCCAGCGGAACAGTAGAGATAAAAAAGAATTACGCAAAGCAAGAATAGACTTAGGGAAGTCAGTGACTCCACCAAATGCAATAACATTCACATTATAGGAGTCCCAGAAGAAGAAGAAGAGAGAGAAAAGGAGGCAGAAAATGCATTTGAAGAAATAATAGCTGAAAACTTCCCTAAACTGGGGAAGGAAGCAGACATCCGGATCCAGGAGGCACAGGGAAGCCCCATCAAAATCAACAGAAACAGACCCATGCCAAGACATACTGTAATTAAATCGGCAAAATATAGTGATAAAGAGAATTTTTAAAAGCAGAAAGACGAAAGAAGACGGTAATTTACAAGGGAAAACCAAAACCCCTTGGCCTAGCAGGAGACTTTTCAAGAGAAACGTTGCAAGCCGGATGGCAGTGGCATGATATATGCAGAGTGCTGAAAGGAAAGAATGTGCAGCCAGAAAGACTCTATCCAGCAAGGCTATCATTCAGAACAGAAGGAGAGCTAGAGAGTTTCCCAGACAAACCAACACTAAAGGATCTTGTGACCACTATACCCACCCTGCAAGAAATATTAAAGGGGACTCTTTGAGTGGAAAGGAGAAACCAAAAGTGACAGTATAAAGGTAGAAAAAACACAAAAGCACTAAAAATTGGATATTTCTGCAAAAAGGCAGTCAAGGAATTCACAAAATAAAAGGATTTAAAACATAACAACATAGGGCCATCTGGGTGGCTCAGTCGGTTGCATGTCCGACTCTTGATTTCGGCTCAGGTCATGATCTTGGGGTTGTGGGATCGAGCCCTGCATTGGGCTCCATGGCCAGTGTGGACCCGCTGAAGACTCTCTCCCTTCACCTTCTTTTGCCACTCCCCACTCTCTCCCTCTCTAAGAAAAACAAAAATAAAAATAAATAAAAAGTAAAATGTGACAACATATACCTAAAACATGGGGAGGAGAGGAGGCAAGAACGGGTTCAAACTTAAGGGGCCATCAAGTTCATATACACTGATATACGCAGAAGAGGTTATATACAAACTTAATGGTAACCACAATTCAAAAACCGCTAATAAATATGCAAAGAATAAAGAGAAAGGAATCCAAATATATCATTGAAGAAAATCAGCAAAACATGAAAGAGAGAGAGACAGGAAAAGATCAGAGAAAATCTTCACAAACAAACAGAGAACAGGTAATAAAATGGCAATCAATCCATATCTATCAATAATTACTTTGGAGCATTTAGTCCATTTACATTCAATCAAAAGACACAGGGTGACCGAATGGATTTAAAAAAAAAAAAAA
>NW_023254877.1:0-1989 GCF_002007445.2 Ailuropoda melanoleuca | reverse complement strand
AGTTGCCCAAAGAGCCGAGGGTCCATTTCTGGGTTCTCTATTCTGTTCCATTGGTCGATGTGTCTGTTTTGCTCTTTGAAACTCTTCCAACACTTAAAGTGGAATCCGCTTCCCTGTTTTTCAGCATTATTACCTGACATGGTGTTTTCGAGCCCATTTTCCCTGATGGATTCGAGCTCCTGTGGGCTTCGCAGGCATGGTCTGGGTTCTCAGTGCCTTCTTGCAGAAGTTCAAAATGGCAGGATGAATACTCAAATGAACTAGGACACAGCTGCTGGGATGAGTCGTGAAGTTGGCATTTAGGTAACCTGTCAACAGCAATCAGAATCAGGTGCCAGCATACCTGTTCCCATTCCACAGGTAAGAAAACTGAGGCTCTCAGCACATCCATGACTTTAATCTCACCGTCCTAAAAGGTGTGTTCTGGAGGAGGTTCACCTTTCTACACTTTCTGTTCAGTGTGGATCCTTGAAAACCAAGTCAGTCTTCAGATTCCCCCTCAATGACATGAGCCATTTCATATTATCGCATTTAATCTTCACTGCCTTTTATGATAATTGAATGAGATAATGGATGAGAACGGTTTTGCAACATAAAATCATTGTAAGTTGAAGGTTTTATTATAATGTCAATTTCATCCACCTTGGGAGGCCCTTGAATGTGGCAGAAAGGGCACTGCATTTCCAAATTTCCAATTTCAGTGATCTGGGTAGAATTCGTTTGCCACTCCTCGGCTACGTGACTATCCCTTCCTTCCTTCTGCCTCGTCTCAAGGTTTAATTCTGGTGGGAACTCAGCTAAGACCCCCTCCAATGTCATTAGGCCAGAACTCATTTCTACCACCAGCATCAGGGGTCCTGTTCACCTTTGCCTTTGTTGATTGTTGATATGGCCAAACTACTGGGTATCAGATTGTATCTCATTCTGTTTTCATCTCCATTTCCCTGATTGCTCTAGAAATGGAATTCTGACACTAATACCCGGAGTTAGACCAAACTTCACAAATGAGGGGCATGGTCCTACACAAGACTGTCCTCACTTCAGGTGCTAGATGCAAGCTTGGGTTTCCCAGGTCCCTCACATTTCTAACCAACTGGCTCTGAATTTAGGGGTTGCCTTTACCCTTTTGGATTCAGTAATTCAGTAGAATGACTTACAGAATTCAGGGAAGTGCTATAGGTATGATTATAGTTTTATTATTGCAAAAAAGGAATCAGATCAGGGCCAGCTAAAAGAAGATACAGAGCGAAGTCTGGGAGGGCCTCCAATAAGAGGCTTCTGTGTTCCCTCACCTTGGAGGCAGGAGGGGACTTCATGCCCTCCCTGCACATCTGCATGTAACAGTAAGTCCAGAGTTACACTAACCAGGGAAGGTCACCCATGCTTCAGCGTCCAGTTCTTGGTTGGGAAGTTACCATGTGGGCATGACTGATTGAGCACTGGCCGTGAGGTTGAACTCAGTCTCCAACGCTGTCTCCTTTCTGGATGTCAGGCTGGTATCATACAGCTCAAACCAACCCTTGAATCACAAATGTTATTGTAAAATTAATCAATTTCTTCTTTGTGAGTGTTCTCTTTGTCTCTTGTTTAAAAAAATCATTTCCTATTCCAGTATCACAAAGACATTTCTTTTGTATCCTTTTCTACAATTTTGAAAGTCTTATATTTTAGTCATTGATCCGTTTGGAATTTATGTGTCACGTTGCTTTTCTGGGCCTCAGCATCTTTCTCTGTGAAGTTGGTAGGTTGGATTACTTAATCTTTAAGATTTGTTTCAGCTTTAAATTCAGTGATAAAAATATCCAGTATTTATAGATTACTTTCTCTGTGCTAGGACTCGTCCTGAGAACTTTACATTTGTTCCGTGTTTGAGCCCACTTTGTTGCTCTTTTCCAGGTGTAGTGAGGCTGAGAGCATGAGCTAATGTTGGACAGCCAGCAACAGTGGAGATAGATTTGAAGCCAGGATAGACACACACACACACACACA